>NC_041392.1:402466506-402482317 GCF_002162155.2 Triticum dicoccoides
CCAAAAAAATAAAATAAATAAAAAGGGGCAATGCTACTATCCTTTTTTCCACACTTGTGCTTCAAAGTAGCACCATGATATAGCGAGTCTCATATATTGTGCTTCAAAGTAGCACCATGTTCTTCATATAGAGAGTCTCATATGTTGTCACTTTCATATACTAGTGGGAGTTTTACATTATAGAACTTGGCTGGTATATTCCAGTGATGGGATTCCTCAAAATTGCCCTAGGTCTTGGTGAGCAAGCAAGTTGGATGCACACCCACTTAGTTTCTTTTGTTGAGCTTTCATACATTTATAGCTCTAGTGCATCTGTTGCATGGCAATCCCTACTCCCTCACATTGATATCTATTGATGGGCATCTCCATAGCCCGTTGATACGCCTAGTTGATGTGAGACTATCTTACCCTCCTTTTTGTCTTCTCCACAACCACCATTCTATTCCACCTATAGTGCTATATCCATGGCTCACGCTCATGTATTGCGTGAAGATTGAAAAAGTTTTGAAAAAGTTAGAGTATGAAACAATTGCTTGGCTTGTCATCAGGGTTGTGCATGATTTAAATACTTTGTGTGGTGAAGATGGAGCATAGCCAGACTATATGATTTTGTAGGGACAACTTTCTTTGGCCATGTTATTTTGAAAAGACATAATTGCTTTGTTAGTATGCTTGAAGTATTATTTTTTTATGCCAATATAAACTTTTGTCTTGAATCTTTCTAATCTGAATATTCATACCACAATTAAGAAGATTTGCATTGAAATTATGCCAAGTAGCACTCCGCATCAAAAATTCTCTTTTATCATTTACCTGCTCAAGGACGAGCAAGAATTAAGCTTGGGGATGCCTGATACGTCTCCAACGTATCTATAATTTTTGATTGCTCCATGCTATATTATCTACTGTTTTGGACTATATTGGGCTTTATTCTCCACTTTTATATTATTTTTGGGACTAACCTATTAACCGGAGGCCCAACCCAGAATTGTTGTTTTTTTGCCTATTTTAGTGTTTCGGAGAAACAAAATACCAAACGGAGTCCAAACGGAATAAAATCTTCGGGAACGTGATTTTCTCACCGAACGTGATCTAGGAGACTTGGACCCTACTCCAGGGAGTCAAAGAGGAGGTCACGAGGGTGGGGGGCGCGCCCCCTGCCTCGTGGGCTCCTCGGTGCTCCACCGACGTACTCCTTCCTCCTATATATACCTACGTACCCCCAAACGATCAGAACAGGAGCCAAAAACCTAATTCCACCGCCGCAACTTTCTGTATCCGCGAGATCCCATCTTGGGGCCTGTTCCGGAGCTCCGCCGGAAGAGGGTCGTCATCACGAAGGGCTTCTACATCATCCTAGCCCCTCCGATGAAGTGTGAGTAGTTTACCTCAGACCTTCGGGTCCATAGTTAGTAGCTAGATGGCTTCTTCTCTCTCTTTGAATCTCAATACAAAGTTCTCCCCCTCTCTTGTGGAGATCTATTCGATGTAATCTTCTTTTTGCGGTGTGTTTGTTGAGACCGATGAATTGTGGGTTTATGATCAAGTCTATCTATGAATAATATTTGAATCTTCTCTGAATTCTTTTATGTATGATTGGTTATCTTTTCAAGTCTCTTCGAATTATCCGTTTGGTTTGGCCAACTAGATTGGTATTTCTTGCCATGGGAGAAGTGCATAGCTTTGGGTTCGGTCTTGCGGTGTCCTTACCCAGTGACAGAAGGGGCAGCAAGGCACGTATTGTATCGTTGCCATCGAGGATAACAATATGGGGTTTATTTCATATTGCATGAATTTATCTCTCTACATCATGTCATCTTGCTTAAGGCGTTACTCTGTTTTTAACTTAATACTCTAGATGCATGCTGGATAGTGGTCAATGAGTGGAGTAATAGTAGTAGATGCAGAATCGTTTCAATCTACTTGTCACGGACGTGATGCCTATATACATGATCATGCCTAGATATTCTCATAACTATGCTCAATTCTGTCAATTGCTCAACAGTAATTTGTTCACCCACCTTAGAATACTTATGCTCTTGAGAGAAGACACTAGTGAAACCTATGGCCCCCGGGTCTATTCTCATCATATCAATCTCCATCACTTTAATCTTGCTTTGCTTTTTTACTTTGCTTTTACTTTTTACTTTGCATCTTTATACCAAAAATACCAAAAATATTATATCTATCAGATCTCACTCTCGTAAGTGACCGTGAAGGGATTGACAACCCCTAATCGCGTTGGTTGTGAGTAGCTATCGTTTTGTGCAGGTACGAGGGACTTGAGCGTGGCCTCCTACTAGATTGATACCTTGGTTCTCAAAAACTGAGGGAAATACTTACGCTACTCTACTGCATCATCCCTTCCTCTTCGGGGAAAACAAACGCAAGCTCAAGACGTAGTAAGAAGGATTTCTAGCGCCGTTGCCGGGGAGTCTACGCGAAAAGTCAACATACCAAGTACCCATCGCAATTCCTATCTCTCGCATTACATTATTTGCCTTTTGCCTCTCGTTTTCCTCTCCCCCACTTCACCCTTGCCGTTTTATTCGCCCTCTCCCTCTCTATCCTCCCTCTCTATTTGCCTCTTTTTGCCCGCTTGCTTTTTGTTTGCCCGTGTGTTAGATTACTTGTTTGTCGCGATGGCTCAAGATACTACTAAATTGTGTGACTTCACCAATACCAAAAATAATGATTTCCTTAGCACTCCGATTGCTCCTCTTACCGATGCTGAATCTTGTGAAATTAATACTGCTTTGTTGAATCTTGTTATGAAAGATCAATTCGCCAGCCTTCCTAGTGAAGATGCCGCCACACATCTAAATAACTTCGTTGATTTATGTGATATGCAAAATAAAAAAGATGTCAATAATGATGTCGTTAAATTGAAGCTATTTCCTTTTTCGCTTAGAGATCGTACTAAAGCTTGGTTTTCATCTTTGCCTAAGAATAGTATTGACTCATGGAACAAGTGCAAAGATGCTTTTATGTCTAAGTATTTCCTCCCGCTAAGATCATCTCTCTTAGAAACGATATTATGAACTTTAAACAACTTGATCATGAACATGTTGCACAAGCTTGGGAGATAATGAAATTAATGATACGTAATTTCCCTACTCATGGTTTGAATTTGTGGATGATCATAGAAATTTTTTATGCCGGATTGAATTTTGCTTCTAGAAATCTTTTAGATTCGGCCGCGGGAGGCACTTTTATGGAAATCACTTTAGGAGATGCTACTAAACTCCTAGATAATATTATGGTTAATTATTCTCAATGGCATACTGAAAGATCTTCTAATAAAAAAGTGCACGCGATAGAAGAAATTAATGTTTTGAGTGGAAAGATGGATGAACTTATGAAATTATTTGCTACTAAGAGTGTTTCTTCTGATCCTAATGATATGCCTTTGTCTACTTTGATTGAGAATAACAATGAATCTATGGATTTGAATTTTGTTGGTAGGAAGAATTTTGGTAACAACGCTTATAGAGGGAATTTTAATCCTAGGTCATATCCTAGTAATCCTTCCAATAATTATGGTAATTCCTACAACAACTCTTATGGAAATTATAATAAGATGCCCTCTGAATTTGAGAATAGTGTTAAAGAGTTAATGAATTCACAAAAGAATTTTAATGCTTTGCTTGAGGAGAAACTGCTTAAAGTTGATGATTTGGCTAGAAACGTTGATAGAATTTCTCTCGAGGTTGATTCTTTAAAGCTTAGATCTATTCCTCCTAAACATGATATCAATGAGTCTCTCAAAGCCATGAGAATTTCCATTGATGAGTGCAAGGAAAGAACCGCTAGGATGCGTGCTTCCAAAGATGCCTTTATTAAAGCGTGTTCCTCCAATTCCTATAAAAATCAAGATGAAGATCTAAAAGTTATTGATGTGTCCCCTATTAAATCTTTGTTTTGCAATATGAATCTTGATGAAACTGAATATGATCTTCCTTTACCTAGAAGGCGTTCTAAAAATTTGGAGTATTTAGATCTTAATGATGAAATTGATGAAAGTGGGATTGAAAGAAATAAAAATCTAGATGTTGCTAAACCCACTATATTGGATTTCAAGGAATTTAATTACGAAAGTTGCTCTTTAATTGCTTGTATTTCCTTGTTGCAATCCATGCTAAATTCTCCACATGGTTATAGTCAAAATAAAGCCTTCATCGAACATATTGTTGATGCCTTGATGCAATCTTATGAAGAAAAACTTGAGTTGAAAACTTATATCCCTAGAAAACTCTATGATGAGTGGGAACCAACTATTAAAATTAAAATTAAAGATCATGAGTGTCGGTATCAAAACCGGCGGATCTCGAGTAGGGGGTCCCGAACTGTGCGTCTAGGCCGGATGGTAACAGGAGACAAGGGACACGAAGTTTTACCCAGGTTCGGGCCCTCTCGATGGAGGTAAAACCCTACGTCCTGCTTGATTAATATTGATGATATGGGTAGTACAAGAGTAGATCTACCACGAGATCGAGGAGGCTAAACCCTAGAAGCTAGCCTATGGTATGATTGTTGATGTGTATGTTCTCCTACGGACTAAAACCCTCCGGTTTATATAGACACCGGAGAGGGTTAGGGTTACACAAAGTCGGTTACAATGGCAGGAGATCTTCATATCCGTATCACCAAGCTTGCCTTCCACGCCAAGGAAAGTCCCTTCCGGACACGGGACAGAGTCTTCAATCTTGTATCTTCATAGTCCAGGAGTCCGGCTGAAGCTATAGTCCGGCTATCTGAACACCCCCTAATCCAGGACTCCCTCAGTAGCCCCTGAACCAGGCTTCAATGACGACGAGTCCAGCGCGCAGATTGTCTTCGGCCTTGCAAGGCGGGTTCCTCCTCCAAGTACTTCATAGAAGGTTTTGAACACGAAGATAGTGTCCGGCTCTGCAAAATAAGTTTCCGCATATTGCCATAGAGAGAATAATATTTACACCAATCTAATCTGCTAACGTATTCCGTAGCGTGTCACACCACGGCCAAGCCTTTATCCGAGTCGTTTCAATATCCCACCTCAGCGCGTCATGCGAGGCGGTTTCCTTGGCACGTCTTGTTAAAGCAGAGATCGTGTCCCCTTATCCCGGGATTCTCATCAATACGGGGGTGGGTAACCCAACCGCGCCATTGATTACGGCGCTTGGAGATAAGCGAGTTTTACCAGGCTGGTGGGGACATGTAGTCGCCTCCACCCATATAAGGGGATAGGGATCCACCTTTTCACCTATGCCTTCTTCCTCCTTCGCCTATCCATTCTTGCGCACTCGAGCTCCAGCGCCCAAGTCCGCACTCCCCACCTCAACCTTCTCCAGCCATGTCCGGAGCGGGAGGCAAGTGGATGGTCTCCTCCGTCACGGAGGGACACATCAAAAAGCCGAGGAAAGCTGAATACCTGTCTAACGACATCGCGTACCGGCTTCCCGAAAAGGGGCAGCTCATCCCCACCCCTAGGCCCCATGAGAGGGTGGTGTTTCTCCCCCATTTCCTCCGCGGACTGGGCTTTCCTCTCCACCCATTTGTCCGGGGGCTCATGTTCTACTACGGCCTGGATTTCCACGATCTGGCCCCGAACTTTGTCCTCAACATCTCGGCATTTATCGTCGTGTGCGAGGCCTTCCTCCGCATCCGCCCCCATTTCCGCCTGTGGCTCAAGACTTTCAACGTCAAGCCGAAGGTGGTGCGTGGCAACCAGGCGGAGTGCGGAGGTGCCATGGTAGGCAAGATGGCCAACGTCCTATGGCTCGAGGGCTCCTTTGTGGAGACCCTGAAGGGGTGGCAATCGGGGTGGTTTTACATCACCGAGCCGCGCGACGCTGAATGGGTCGCACCCCCCGAGTTCTGATCCGGACCCCCTACGCGGCTCACCTCTTGGAAGGAGACGGGCCTGTCTTGGGGTAAAAAAGGAGAGCTGATCAGACTCCAAACATGCATCCAAACCCTGGTGGACAAGAAGCTCAAACTTGTCAACGTAGTCCAGGTTATGCTCATCCGCCTGATCCTCCCGTGTCAACAATGGGCTTTCAACCTGTGGGAGTTCGACCCGGCGCGGCACCAAACTCTGAGCAGGCTCTTCGACACGATGTACGAAGATGCCTGGAAGGTGCTTTTCAAAGGCGCCGAGGCTCCCGCATCCGCTACCGAGGATCACGGATTTAGTGCGCAGCGTCACGCTCTCGCGGTAAGCTATTTTTTTTTCTTTTACAGGGTATCAGTTCTTCATAGTTTGACTCCATGCGGGATCTAAGCTCCCTTACCTTTGACAGGATTGGCAGGTGACGTCCGGACAGATCAACTGTCCGGCTCCTTTGCCCGAAGGCCCAGCGGACACTCGCTTGGCGAAGCTGCTGGTTCCGGCACCCTATGTGGTGCTGGAGAAGAAGGCCGCAAAAAGGCCGCGGGGACTCAAAAGAGTGCCCGGTGCCAGGAGGTGTCGGATCCCTCATCCGACGGTTCCGAGGTGCATTCCTCCCGTGAAGACGAGGAGGAAGAAGAAGAGACCTCTCCCCCTCCAACGGGGGAGAGAAGAAAAGGAAGGCCGCCCTCTCTAGGGAGGCCGGAGGGTCCAAGAAGGGGAAAACCCTTTCTCCGGACTGCTCCACCGATGCCGACGGCGGCAGAGAGGAGTGGCAGCCCAGGGCCAAGCCCCTGGCAAAATCGTGAGTATCCGGATACCAGAGTAATTCATAGTATTCGTTTATTGCGCAGCTTTCCCTTACGTCAAATGTGTTTATGCAGCCCACCCAAAGACCGGCTCGACGCGTCGTCGAGCGGCTCACTGGACTCGTCGGATGTGTACTCGCTTCCGACGGCTTCCTCCCCCCACCCTACGGACGACACCGAAGTGTTGTCCCAACAGGTTCCAAACCGGAAGGAGGTGGTCTTGGGGGCGCCGCAAGGCGACCTCCCGGACTCTAGGAGTAAAGGGGATGAAACCCCTCAGGGCTCCAAGTCCGGCTCTAGGCCGGACACTGCTCTAGAACCTTCAGAGGTTCCAGAGTCCGGCGGGGGACCTCCTTCCAAGAGGAGCAAGTCTGCCGTGCTGGCGGCCCCCGCCCAACCGGAGGCGCCGGACAATATGTTGGAGGTGCTCCAAGGCGCCTCCATCGACGAGGAGCACCTAGCTATTATGAGTGCGGTGGTCTAGAAGGTTCAGTCCGCCAAGAGCGGACTGACTGAAGCTTGTACTAGCCTTTTGATAGGCTTTGAGGTAAGTAAAGAATGTGTAAATAATAGTACCGCATAGACAGTAGCCCCTGATGCTCTATTTGGCGTTCGGAAAGAAAAGCCGAATAGAGGATCAAATAGAAATCACAGGAGTCTAACAAAAATGAGTCAATATGCATATGCAGGCTTCCCTGCTTGCGTCCGCCGCACTAACTGCGGAAGTGGACACGCTAAAGCAGAACCTCGAGCGGTCCGAGTAAGAGCTCGGGCGTGCCAAGAAGCAGCTCGAGGACAATGAAGGTAAGAAATACCTTGTTTTTAAATATATGTAAAAAGGTGCAATTGCAAAGAATGACATGATTATCGTGGCTATTTTAGGGGCCACGTCTGAAGTGGCGACCCTTAAGCAGGCGCTGGTCGAGGCCGAGAAGAGGGCGGCCTCGGAGCGCACCGAGCGGGAGAAGTATGAGGCCGAGGTTGGCAAGGTGCGGCAAGAGCTCCAGGCTCTCATGGAAAAACATGAGAGTTTGGAGCTTGACTCAAAGACGCGAGCGTCCGAGCTTGCGGTGGCTATTGAAAATGCCAAGTCTGCCAAGGCCGAATCCCAGAAGACCCTCCAGGAGTTGGATGAGGTGAAGAAGATAGCGGCGGGTAAGGCATTCTTTATGCAAAGCAAACACATAAACATGAGTTACTTGTTACTTACCCGAATCCGGAGCTCTCCAGGAGCGTTCGCAGATCTTCCCCGGAGTGTGTCCGATGCCGCCGCATTCTATCGAGCCGAGGAGGGCAGCTCGACAGAGAAGGTGTTCTGGTCTCAGTGTGCTGAAGCCGGACACCCCGTGCCCCTGAGCGACCAGCTGAAGCAACTGGTCGAGCTCCACAAGGCGGCCGAACAGGCCATGAAGGGCCTCATTGTTTGGCTGTGGCCTGGAGGGGCTCTACCTGGGAGCTATTTCGGGCTGGTGCGGCGGTTGGTGGAGGCCTGTCCAAGGCTCGAAGTCATCAAGTGCTCCGTCTGCATTGAAGGTGCCCGTAGGGCCCTTGCCCGTGCTAAGGTGCACTGGGGCAAGCTGGGTGCTGAGAAGCTGGTGAAGGACGGGCCACCGCCGGGGAAAGAGCATCGCAAGCCCGAGAATTACTATAAGGATGTTCTGAAGGGTGCCTGCCTTGTGGCGGATGAATGTTCTAGGGATGTAATTTTTGAGTGAAACTTGCTCATTTTGTCCTGTGCACTGAAAACTTGTTTATATGCACTAAGCAATGCTGTTGGAATTTAAAATATTACCTTATGTGCGGCTGTTTATCAATTCTGAGAGATGGCGAGTCGTCGGCTTCTGCCCCCGTGCCGCTAGTGCTGGGGTGTTCGGGGATAAACCTGAGCGCTCTTTTTCCCATGTTTGGGTCCTTCGAGGGAGGCGCTCAGCCCAACGAACAAGGCAATCGGACTATAATGCGTGAACACTCTCACTTAGCCATATAATTCTATAATTTTAAATTTCGGCGAAGCCCCTGGTATTCGAAAGATCGAGTTCGGGGCGCTATCCACGCCTTGGCCGGACAGAGCCGGCTCCTCGCCTAAGCGGCATAAGTCTTTAGGGACTCGAAAAACCTCTCGAATAGCGACCTGCTCTCGCTTCATCATGACAGTCAGTTTTAGCTTTCTCCACTGAGGTGCTCGACCCCGCTCAACTGGGGCACAATCGCAGTGGTTCTCCTAGTGCTACCTTAGCCGATATAGCGGAACGTAAGGCACCAAAACATAGGAGCCGGGCAAACCCTACTATTGACCCAAGACATGATTCGGAGCCGATGCATATAATGCTATAAGTTCGAGGTGCCGCACTTGTTAAAGTGTTTGGACTTCTCACACCATATTGAGGGGTACTAAAGCCCCTGGCGTATTTTGGCCGTACCAACGTGTACGGGTGCAACATGTCGTTAAGGAACATATATGAAGAAAAAAGGTAATGCAAAAATAGACGAAAGCTATGCATTGTTTATTAAAAAGGGCTGCGATCAAAGCAGAACGATACAAATAATGCGATAAGTGGAAGGTTGGACTAGTTAACATGTCTGTTCCAGGGGAAGCTGCGGAATAGTATGCGGAACAGGTATACTGCTCGTGATAGAGACCACCTGGGAGTTCAGTACTGCGACGTGGCTTGTCTGCTTCCCTGGTTCTTGCATTGTTTGTGCGGCAATTGAACTGCCGAACAGGCCTTCCGAAGGATGGAGTCCTAAAAGTAAGAGAAAAATAAAAAAATCGGTAGCCCCTGGTATGGTTTAAGCCGTATTTTTGGGCGTGCCGTGATGGTGCCCCTCCCCCTGTACCCATGGTATCTCTAGAGCGTAGTTATGTACGCGAAGTACTGGCGTCGCCTTTTTGTGAGGGTTGGGGTTGGGGCCGCATTGCTACGCCTGCTCGGATCGTGCCAGGCTGTCTTGTTGTAGGTTACTCAGGGCGCGCTTGACGGTGTCCGGTCGTTTAGTGGCCGGACTAGAGAACTGCCTGGAGAGGCTGCTTTGTACTTCCGCTGCAAGGGCCGCCGTGTGCTCCTCCGTTCGGAGGGAGCGTTCGGTGTTTCCATTGATCATAATTACTCCTCGAGGGCCTGGCATCTTGAGCTTAAGGTATGCGTAATGCGGTACCGCATTGAACTTAGCGAATGCGGTTCGCCCGAGCAGTGCGTGATAACCACTGCGAAACAGGACTATGTCGAAGATTAACTCCTCGCTTCGGAAATTATCCGGGGATCCGAAGACCACTTCAAGTGTGACTGAGCCTATACAGTTGGTCTCTACACCTGGTATTACGCCTTTAAAGGTCGTTTTGGTGGGCTTAATCCTCGAGGGATCTATGCCCATTTTCCGCACTGTATCCTGGTAAAGCAGGTTCAGGCTGCTACCGCCGTCCATAAGGACTCTAGTGAGATGAAATCCGTCAATAATTGGGTCTAGAACCAATGCGGCGAATCCGCCATGACGGATGCTAGTGGGATGGTCCCTTCGATCAAAGGTGATCGGGCAGGAGGACCATGGGTTGAACTTTGGGGCGACTGGCTCTACCGCGTATACGTCCCTTAACGCGCGTTTCCGCTCCCTTTTGGGGACGTGGGTTGCGTATATCATGTTCACCGTCCGCACTTGTGGGGGAAAACCCTTCTGTCCACTGTTGTTTGGTGGTCGGGGCTCCTCGTCGTCATCGCTATGCAGCCCCTTGTCTTCATTTTCAGCGTTTAACTTGCCTGCCTGCTTGAACACCCAACAATCCCTGTTGGTGTGATTGGCCGGCTTTTCGAGGGTGCCATGTATCTGGCACGAGTGGTCGAGTATTCGGTCCAAACTAGACGGGCCCCTAGGATTCCTTTTGAATGGCTTTTTCCGCTGACCGGATTTAGAGCCTCTGAATCCGGCATTAACTGTCGTATCCTCAGCATTGTCGCCGTTAATGCGGCGCTTCTGCTTGTTGCGACGCGACCTGCCACTACTATCCCTGGTGTCCAAATTACTAGGGTTCTTGGTCATAGTGTTTCTTTGAGCAAGCCAGCTGTCTTCTCCCGTACAAAAGCGGGTCATGAGTGTCGTGAGTGCTGCCATAGATTTTGGCTTTTCCTGTCCAAGGTGCCGGGCCAGCCACTCGTCACGGATATTGTGCTTGAAGGCTGCTAGGTCCTCAGCGTCCGGACAGTCGACTATTTGATTTTTCTTTGTTAGGAACCGTGTCCAGAATTGCCTGGCCGATTCCTCTGGCTGCTGAATTACGTGACTTAGGTCATCGGCGTCTGGGGGTCGCACGTAAGTGCCCTGGAAATTGTCGAGGAATGCGGCTTCCAGGTCCTCCCAACAACTGATTGATCCTGTTGGCAAGTTGTTAAGCCAATGCCGAGCTGGTCCTTTAAGCTTGAGTGGGAGGTATTTGATGGCATGGAAATCGTCGCCGCGGGCCATGTGGATATGAAGGAGATAATCCTCGATCCATACCGCAGGATCTGTTGTGCCATCATATGATTCGATGTTTACGGGTTTGAAACCCTCGGGGATTTAATGATCCATTATTTCGTCTGTAAAGCAGAGTGGGTGTGCGGCGCCTCTGTACTGGGCTATATCATGACATAGCTCCAATGAGCCTTGTCTACTATGTTCGGCCCTGCCGAATTTGTGGCCGGCGTGACGGTTACCGTCTCGAGCCGTGGGGCGCCCACGTGATCCGTAGATCGATCTTGTTTGCCTTGCCTTGTCCTCCAACATGTCTCGTAAGTCCGGCGCATATTCCCGTGCCTTGGTACGGGGTGCGGCTTGAGTGGAGGGCCGAGAGGCCTCTCTGTCGCAACCACGAGGTGGCCGGTCGGCCGCATCAAGTGCTTCCTCCTCTAATCGGGGTAGCAACCTGCGCTTTGGGCAGCTCTTGGAGGGGCGTTCGAGTTTATGCTCTTCGGCCGCAAGGACTTCAGTCCATCTGTCGACCAGCAAATCTTGATCAGCTCTAAGCTGTTGCTGTTTTTTCTTGAGGCTTCTTGCCGTGGCCATAAGCCTGCGTTGAAAATGCTCTTGCTCGACGGGATCCTCTGGCATGACGAATTCGTCGTCGTCGAGGCTTGCCTCGTCTTCGGAGGGAGGCATATAATTATCATCCTCGACCTCTCTGTCTGCCGCTTTCTCATGAGGGCTGGTTTCTCCATCCTCCTGTGCTAAATCTTGCTGGAGGGGGTTTTCTTCGGTGCTTTCCGGAGTATTATTATCTCCCGTGCTGGAATCACCGTGTTTGTTTTGGCGGGATTTTGAGCGGCGCCGCTGACGCCGGCGCTTAGGCTGTTTCTTGGAGGGGTCATCCTCCGCTATTCCATCGCCATCTCCCTCATTTGGGGTGTCCACCATGTATATGTCATACGATGAGGTGGCTTTCCAGGGCCTAGTAGGCGCTGGTTCTTCATCATCTCCTTCATCGGCGTCCATACCATCGATGTCTTCGGAGTCAAAGTCGAGCATGTCGGTTAAGTTGTCGACAGTGGCTACAAAGTGGGTGGTGGGTGGGCTTTGAATTTCTTCATCATCCGTATCCCAACCTTGCTGACCATAGTCCGGCCAGGGCTCTCCTAATAAAGAGAGAGAGACTTCAGTGACTTCAGGATATCGCCGAGAGGCGAGTGCTGAAAGATGTCCGCGATAGTGAACTCCATGACCTGCGCCCAATCGGATTCGATCGGCAGGGGCGCGGAGGGTTCGGAGTCCGGAGAGGAGTCCGGCTCCTTGGAGTCACGAGTCTCGCAGAGTACGGGGCTAGTGTTCGGCTCAATCGCCGTTGGGGTCACAGCCCCCGAGGTGGCGTCCAACCGCCCATCCTCGATCAGCGCAGTTGGCTCCGAATTAAGGGTCGAAGCTGACGTGGGTGCGGCCTCCAGGGCGCTGTTCGGCGGCAGAGCTAAATCATGCTCGTCGTGACAGTGCGGCGCACTCGGCAGTGGCTCGAATCCGTCGAAGATCAAGTCCCTGCGGATGTCAGCCATGTAGTTTAAACTTCCAAATCTGACCTGACGGCCAGGGGCGTAGCTTTCGATCTGCTCCAGATGGCCAAGCGAATTGGCCCGCAGTGCGAAGCCGCCGAAGACGAAGATCTGTCCGGGGAGGAAGGTCTCACCCTGGACTGCATCGCTATTGATGATCGTAGGAGCCATCGAGCCTGACGGCGACGACACAGAGGAACTCTCAATGAAAGCACCAATGTCGGTGTCAAAACCGGCGGATCTCGGGTAGGGGGTCCCGAACTGTGCGTCTAGGCCGGATGGTAACAGGAGACAAGGGACATGAAGTTTTACCCAGGTTCGGGCCCTCTTGATGGAGGTAAAACCCTACGTCCTGCTTGATTAACATTGATGATATGGGTAGTACAAGAGTAGATCTACCACGAGATCGAGGAGGCTAAACCCTAGAAGCTAGCCTATGGTATGATTGTTGATGTGTATGTTGTCCTACAGACTAAAACCCTCCGGTTTATATAGACACCGGAGAGGGTTAGGGTTACACAAAGTCGGTTACAATGGTAGGAGATCTTCATATCCGTATCGCCAAGCTTGCCTTCCACGCCAAGGAAAGTCCCTTCCGGACACGGGACGGAGTCTTCAATCTTGTATCTTCATAGTCCAGGAGTCCGGCTCAAGGTATAGTCCGGCTATCCGAACACCCCCTAATCCAGGACTCCCTCAATGAGTTTTATGCTTTGTGTGATTTGGGAGCTAGTGTCTCTACTATTCCCAAGACTTTGTGTGATTTGCTAGATTTCCGTAATTTTGATGATTGCTCTCTAAACTTGCATCTTGCGGGTTCCACTATTAAGAAACCTATGGGAAGGATTAATGATGTTCTTATTGTTGCAAATAGGAATTATGTGCCCGTAGATTTCATTGTTCTTGATATAGATTGCAATCCTTCTTGCCCTATTATTCTTGGTAGACCTTTCCTTAGAACGGTTGGTGCGATTATTGATATGAAGGAAGGGAATATTAGATTTCAATTTCCATTAAAAAAGGGCATGGAACACTTTCCTAGAAAGAAAATAAAATTACCATATGAAACTATCATGAGAGCCACTTATGGATTGCCTACCAAAGATGGCAATACCTAGATCTATCCTCGCTTTGATGCCTAGCTAGGGGCGTTAAACGATAGCGCTTGTTGGGAGGCAACCCAATTTTATTTTTTTTCTTTACTTTTTGCTCCTGCTTAGTAATAAATAAATTATTTAGCCTCTATTTTGGTTGTGTATTTTTGTGTTTAATTAGTGTTTGTGCCAAGTAGAACCATTAGGAAGACTTGGGGAAAGTCTTGTTGAACTTGCTGTAAAAAACAGAAACTTTAGCGCTCACGAGAACTACTGTCATTTTTATTTTAAGAGTGATATTTAGTTAATTCTTTTTTAAGATGATTAATAGATAAATTCCTCATGTCCAGCAATTTATTTTAGAATTTTTCGGATTCCAGATCTTGTGCTAGATACAGATTACTACAGACTGTTGTGTTTTTGACAGATTCTGTTTTTCGTGTGTTTTTTGCTTATTTTGATGAATCTATGGCTAGTAAAATAGTTAATAATCCATAGAAAAGTTGGAATACAGTAGTTTTAACACCAATATAAATAAATAATGAGTTTATTACAGTACCTTGAAGTGGTCTTTTGTTTTGTTTCGCTAACGGAGCTCACGAGTTTTCTATTTTGAGTTTTGTGTTGTGAAGTTTTCAAGTTTTGGGTGAATTATTTTGATGGATCAAGGAACAAGGAGTGGCAAAAGCCTAAGCTTGGGGATGCCCATGGCACCCCCAAGATAATCCAAGTACACCAAAAAGTCAAATCTTGGGGATGCCCCGGAAGGCATCCCCTCTTTCGTCCACTTCCATCGGTAATTTACTTGGAGCTATATTTTTATTCACCAACATGATATGTGTTTTGCTTGGAGCGTCTTGTATTATTTGTGTCTTTGTGTCTTAGTATGCCACAATCATCCTTGCTGTACACACCTTTTGAGAGAGCCATACATGAATTAAAATTTGATAGAATACTCTATGTGCTTCACTTATATCTTTTGAGCTAAGTAGTTTTGCTCTATGTGCTTCACTTATATCTTTTAAGCTAAGTAGTTTTGCTCTATGTGCTTCACTTATATCTTTTGAGCTAAGTAGTTTTTCTCTATGTGCTTCACTTATATCTTTTCAGCGTGATAATTTTGCTCTATGTGCTTCACTTAGATCTTTTAGAGCACGGTGGTGGATTTGTTTTAAAGAAACTATTGATCTCTCATGCTTCACTTAAATTATTTTGAGAGTCTCTTAATAGCATGGTAATTTGCTTAATAATAATATGCTTGGTATTCAAGATTTGTGAAACTTTCTTTTGAGTGTGTTGAATACTAAGAAAAGGTTGAAGCATGATAATTGTTTTGAGATATGGAGGTGATAATATTAAAGTCATGCTAGTTGAGTAGTTGTGAATTTAAAGAATACCTCTGTTAAAGTTTGTGATTCCCGTAGCATGCACGTATGGTGAACCGTTATGTGATGAAGTCGGAGCATGATTTATTTATTGATTGTCTTCCTTATGAGTGGCGGTCGGGGACGAGCCATGGTCTTTTCCTACCAATCTATCCCCTAGGATCATGCGCGTAATACTTTGCTTTGATAACTTCTAGATTTTTGCAATAAGTATATGAGTTCTTTATGACTAATGTTGAGTCCATGAATTATATGCACTCTCACCATTCCACCTTTGCTAGCTTCTCTAATACCACGCACCTTTCGCTGGTATCATACACCTACCATATACCTTCCTCAAAACAGCCACCATACCTACCTATTATGGCATTTCCATAGCCATTCCGAGATATATTGCCATGCAACTTTCCACCATCTAGTTCATCATGACACACTCCGTCATTGTCATATTGCTTAGCATGATCATGTAGTTGACATAGTATTTGTGGCAAAGCCACCGTTCATAATTTCTTCATACTTGTCACTCTTGATTCATTGCATATCCCGGTACACCGTCGAAGGCATCCATATAGAGTCATACTTTGTTTTAGAATCGAGTTGTAATCATTGAGTTGTAAATAAATAAAAGTGTGATGATCATCATTCA
>NC_041392.1:402482602-402496622 GCF_002162155.2 Triticum dicoccoides
AAAAAAAAGAGAAAGGCCAAAGAAAAAAAAGAAGTCCCAAAAAAGAAAATAAATAAAAAGGGGCAATGCTACTATCCTTTTTTCCACACTTGTGCTTCAAAGTAGCAGCATGATATAGCGAGTCTCATATATTGTGCTTCAAAGTAGCACCATGTTCTTCATATAGAGAGTCTCATATGTTGTCACTTTCATATACTAGTGGGAATTTTACATTATAGAACTTGGCTGGTATATTCCAGTGATGGGCTTCCTCAAAATTGCCCTAGGTCTTGGTGAGCAAGCAAGTTGGATGCACACCCACTTAGGTTCTTTTGTTGAGCTTTCATACATTTATAACTCTAGTGCATCTGTTGCATGGCAATCCCTACTCCCTCACATTGATATCTATTGATGGGCATCTCCATAGCCCGTTGATACGCCTAGTTGATGTGAGACTATCTTCCCCTCCTTTTTGTCTTCTCCACAACCACCATTCTATTCCACCTATAGTGCTATATCCATGGCTCACGCTCATGTATTGCGTGAAGATTGAAAAAGTTTTGAAAAAGTTAGAGTATGAAACAATTGCTTGGCTTGTCATCAGGGTTGTGCATGATTTAAATACTTTGTGTGGTGAAGATGGAGCATAGCCAGACTATATGATTTTGTAGGGATAACTTTCTTTGGCAATGTTATTTTGAGAAGACATAATTGCTTTGTTAGTATGCTTGAAGTATTATTTTTTTATGTCAATATAAACTTTTGTCTTGAATCTTTCTAATCTGAATATTCATACCACAATTAAGAAGATTTGCATTGAAATTATGCCAAGTAGCACTCCACATCAAAAATTCTCTTTTATCATTTACCTGCTCGAGGACGAGCAAGAATTAAGCTTGGGGATGCCTGATACGTCTCCAACGTATCTATAATTTTTGATTGCTCCATGCTATATTATCTACTATTTTGGACTATATTGGGCTTTATTCTCCACTTCTATATTATTTTTGGGACTAACCTATTAACTGGAGGCCCAACCCAGAATTGTTGTTTTTTTGCCTATTTCAGTGTTTCGGAGAAACAAAATACCAAACAGAGTCCAAACGGAATAAAATCTTCGGGAATGTGATTTTCTCACCGAACGTGATCCAGGAGACTTGGACCCTATTCCAGGGAGTCAAAGAGGAGGTCACGAGGGTGGGGGGCGCGCCCCCTGCCTCGTGGGCCCCTCGGTGCTCCACCGACGTACTCCTTCCTCCTATATATACCTACGTACCCCCAAACGATCAGAACAGGAGCCAAAAACCTAATTCCACCGCCGCAACTTTCTGTATCCACGAGATCCCATCTTGGGGCCTGTTCCGGAGCTCCGCCGGAAGAGGGCCGTCATCACGGAGGGCTTCTACATCATCCTAGCCCCTCCGATGAAGTGTGAGTAGTTTACCTCAGACCTTCGGGTCCATAGTTAGTAGCTAGATGGCTTCTTCTCTCTCTTTGAATCTCAATACAAAGTTCTCCCCCTCTCTTGTGGAGATCTATTCGATGTAATCTTCTTCTTGCGGTGTGTTTGTTGAGACCGATGAATTGTGGGTTTATGATCAAGTCTATCTATGAATAATATTTGAATCTTCTCTGAATTCTTTTATGTATGATTGGTTATCTTTGCAAGTCTCTTCGAATTATCCGTTTGGTTTGGCCAACTAGATTGGTAGTTCTTGCCATGGGAGAAGTGCTTAGCTTTGGGTTCGGTCTTGCGGTGTCCTTACCCAGTGACAGAAGGGGCAGCAAGGCACGTATTGTATCGTTGCCATCGAGGATAACAATATGGGGTTTATTTCATATTGCATGAATTTATCTCTCTACATCATGTCATCTTGCTTAAGGCGTTACTCTGTTTTTAACTTAATACTCTAGATGCATGCTGGATAGCGGTCGATGAGTGGAGTAATAGTAGTAGATGCATAATCGTTTTCATCTACTTGTCACGGACGTGATGCCTATATACATGATCATGCCTAGATATTCTCATAACTATGCTCAATTCTGTCAATTGCTCAACAGTAATTTGTTCACCCACCGAAGCCACTAGTGAAACCTATGGCCCCCGGGTCTATTCTCATCATATCAATCTCCATCACTTTAATCTTGCTTTGCTTTTTTTACTTTGCTTTTACTTTTTACTTTGCATCTTTATACCAAAAATACCAAAAATATTATATCTATCAGATCTCACTCTCGTAAGTGACCGTGAAGGGATTAACAACCCCTAATCATGTTGGTTGGGAGTAGCTATCGTTTTGTGTAGGTACGAGGGACTTGAGCGTGGCCTCCTACTGGATTGATACCTTGGTTCTCAAAAAACTGAGGGAAATACTTACGCTACTCTGCTGCATCATCCCTTCCTCTTCGGGGAAAATCAACAAAAGCTCAAGACGTAGCATTGCTTCATTCTCCTACTGGATTGATACCCTGGTTTCATAACTAAGGGAAATACCTACCGTAGCTGTACTGCATCATCCCTTCCTCTTTTGGGGAAATACCGACGCAATTTCAAGTGACATCACAAGCAAGATGGAATAAATGAGTGATATTGTTATAATCCTTATACTCTAAAATAGTCCGAATCTCTATATTTGATCCACCCGTAAAACGCGCAAGCATATCTTAATTATCCTCAATAATACCACATCTAAACTTGCCAGTTTGTAATGCTTCATAATATTCCTCTAAAGAATTTTCCCCTTGTCTTAAACGCTGCAATTTTTAGAGTAATTCACGTTGATAATATGGTGGAACCCAACGAGTATGCATAGCAGTTTTCAAAGCAGCCCAAGTAGTTGGCATATTATCATGATATAATCTACAATGTTCAGACCACCAAACACAAGCAAAACTAGTGAATGCTAAAACAACAACAACAACAACAACAACATGAACGTATCTACCCTCAAATGCACAAACAAGCAAAACTAGTGAATGCACAAACAACAACAACTCGGGATATTGTAAACATGTAAAACGTTGTTCAGTTTCTAACTCCCAAGTAAGATATACATCAGGAACTTATCTACCCACAAATGGAGGAATATTCAATTTTAGTTTAGGAACATGGTCATGATCTTGTACCTGAGGTGGTGGTGTAGCCCTACCGTCACGATTATATGCTTGTGGACAACCTGGTGGTGGTGCTGGTTGTTGCACGTAGTTCTGATTTTGCACAATCTCATCCTCATAATCGCCCTTGTATTTGTTGTCCTCCTCGACAGTAGCAGCAGGAGCCATAGAAGCAGCAATAGCAGTAGCAGCAGCATGAGAATGTTAGCCTTCCTCAACAGGAACAAGCTTCGCTCGTCCTACTGGATTGCGACATGGAGGTTGTTGTAACGATGCAGCAGGGGCAGAAAGTGGTGGTAGAAGCACGGGCACTTTAGCAAACTTGGCATCCAACTTGGTGTCAATTGTCTTCTCAATGTCATCGGTCCGCTCTAGTGCCTTTCCAAAGCTTCTCATCACGTCTTGCACCTGTTCACCCAACATTTGCTGAAATTTATCATGTACCGCCTTGTTCGTCATGTTCTCCCAGTCAGTCTCATCGGTTTGTGATCCTGTCATGGTTAGAAGCAATAGAAACACACAAGAATACGATCATGTAGACTACTAGGAAGTGGTGGTGGTCGTGTTGTGGTGGAGAGTCACAAATCTATCACGCGAATCCCAAATTCTTACCAGTTCTTACCAAGCAGTAGGCGGTGATTGGCAACCGTTGTAGTCAAAACTCTCAAATCTTGGATCGAGCGATTGCCAGGTGGTGTCAAACGCGCGATGTAGATGTATGTGGGGCTGGGAAGGCTTATTATATGGTAGCAAAAAGGGTCAGTAATAATCAATTTAGAGATGCAAAGTTGAATAAACGATCAACGATGGTATTGTGCAGGTCCTAGGCTAGACCATGGTAGAGACGTGAGCCTAGATCACTAAAAAAATCATGGCGCTGCACGTAAACAAGGGAGGAGCACGCTCTGTATCTTTTTTTGCTCTTTTTCACATTTTTTTGCTCCACAACAAATATTTTTCAAAAACTTCTACAAATGGTCTAAAAATTGCCTAGCCAAAATTTTCCAGACTTAGTTTTTTTAGTTTGGAACTATTTTTCTTCTACGGGTGGCACATAAGTTGGCGAGTCCGACTCGATCACAACACGTAGTATGGCGTGATCTAGAAATCAATAACAACGAAGCAAATACTAGACCTGTAATAGGATTGGTGGCGGAGATGAATCTAGTGGAACTCGGACTGTTGGCAGATATATGTAGGGGCGGTGGAACACAGACTGGTGGAGAATCTGTGATGGAGGTGGACTCAGATTGGCGTGATGGCAGCAGATATGTGGTGGTGTATATGGACTTGGATTGACTGCGGATATGCGATGGTGGTATATGGCGGTGGTGATGACAATTGTGGTATATGGTAGCGATGATGAAGATGGTGCGACGGCGGCATGCCAACTTGTGAAAAGAACTCAAAACTCTAAAGGACTAGACGGTAAGACCAACAACTCGACCCGACAATGCAACCGCAAATTCAACAAAGCAAAACATGAAAAAGATTATGCAAAGGCCTAGATTGGTTTGAATATGATGAACTAGCCCTATCTTTTTTGTGGACTTTAGATATAAAGAACAGATGCGATCTAGACTATGACAAACAGGTAAAATGTCACCGAGCAACCTGGAAATCTGATACCACTTGATACAGGCCAAGGTGTCCCGATGTTTCGACGAGATAGCTATTGTTTTCTATGGAAGTCAATTTTGATGGTCCGACTATGAACATGCAATGATGTCGCGCCTTAGCAATCGCTAAACCAACTCCGAGAGTTTATTGACCACACCGAAGCATGATCAATCTCACCACGAGGGTCTATTTCCTGCAGGCTAACAAAGAACAAGCAAAAAACTGAGATTGCAATCTGGATATTGCGAATTTTAGAGGAAAGCTTTATTAACCAAGTGGGGTTCTGTGACGTCTTGGTCTAGTCGTTGAACATAAACGAAGGACACGAGTTGCAGCTATGGAAAACTTCAATCCAAACAAAACCCCAAGTCTTAACATTGCGTTAAGGGTTGTATTTATAGGGGAAAAGAGAGGGGATTTCTTCCACCCTTGGCAAGGTGGTCCTAAAACACCTGTTGAGTCATTTCCCCTACAATATGGACTCTAAAAATAGCCTAAGAAGTTGTATCTCAAAATTACATGGGCCTGGCCCAAAAATAAGGTGGTGCAACACCTATGTTAAGCAATGGACAAAATTTATGAAAAGTCATCTTGTATAGTTCGTCCATGTCAGTGGACGTCATCATGGTGGCTCCAAAGTGCTGAAAACTCTACCAGAAACTCTGTTCTTCTTCCCCTTGCGTGTGTCGTCATCTCCATGCTTGATCATGCTCCAACATTCATCCTTCTTGTTCATGTCGGGTCCTTCATTTGTAAGCAAAACAAAAGTATCCAATTTAGGTAGCATCATATTCTCACGAACATTAGAATCGTTATGAAGAAACAAAAGTACCTGGTAATTTAGTTGGCGTGCACTGATGTCTACTACTCAACTTTATTCTTGTAGACACGTGTTGGGCCTCCAAGCACATAGTTTTGTAGGACGGTAGCAATTTTCCCTCAAGTGGATGACCTAAGGTTTATCAATCCGTGAGAGGTGTAGGATGAAGATGGTCTCTCTCAAACGACCCTACAACCAAATACAAGCAATCTCTTGTGTCCCCAACACACCCAATACAATGGAAAATTGTATAGGTGCACTAGTTCGGTGAAGAGATGGTGATACAAGTGCAATATGGATAGTAGATATTGGTTTTTGTAATCTGAAATTATAAAAACAGCAAGGTAACTAATAGTAAACAGGCACAAAAACGGTGTTGCAATGCTTAAAAATGAGGCCTAGGGTCCAAACTTTCGCTAGTGCAGTCTCTCAACAGTGCTGACATAGCTGGATCATATGATTATCCCTCAAAGTGTAACGAAGAATCACTCCAAAGTTCCTATCTAGTGGAGAACATAAGACACTATTGTTTGTAGGGTATGAAACCACCTCAAAGCCATTCTTTCCGATCAATCTATTCAAGAGTTCGTACTAAAATAACGCAAAGCTATTTTTTCCATTCGATCTATCCTAGAGTTCATACTAGAATAACACCAAAGCATATTCATATTCATAATACCCAATCCACACAAAAGAACTACAAAGAGTGCCCCAAGATTTCTACCGGAGAAACAAAGACAAGAACGTGCATCAACCCCTATGCATAGATTACCCCAATGTCACTGCGGGAATCTGCAAGTTGAGTGCCAAAACATATATCAAGTGAATCAATACGATACCCCATTTTCATCACGAGTATTCAATTGCAAGACATATATCAAGTGTTCTAAAATCCATTAAAGTACTCAGTCCGATAACAATGAAATCTCAAAGGGAAAAACTCAATTCATCACAACAAGATAGAGAGGGGAAAACACCATACGATCCGACTATATTAACAAAGCCCGCGATAGATCAAGATCGTGACATCTCAAGAACACGAGAGAGAGAGATAGATTAAACACGTAGCTACTGGTACAAACCCTCCGCCCCGAGGGTGGACTACTCCCTCCTCATCGTGGTGGCCGCCGGGATGATGAAGATGGCCACCAGAGATGATTCCCCCCCTCCGACAGGGTGCCAGAACAGGTCTAGATTGGTTTTCGGTGGCTACGGAGCCCTGCGGTGACAGAACTTCTGATCTAGGTTAACCCCGAAGGGTTTCGGAATATTTGGGAATTTATAGTGCAAAGAAGGGGTGCGGGAGGCCACCGAGGTGGGCACAACCCAGCTGGGCGCGCCAGGGGGTCCTGGTGCGCCCTGGTGGGTTGTGCCCCCCTCGAGGCACCCCTCAGGTGCTGCTTTGGCCCGCCGGGAATCTTCTGGCCCATAAAAAAATCACAAAAAGTTTCGCGTTGGACTCCGTTTGATATTGATTTTCTGCGATGTAAAAAACAAGCAAAGGAACAACAACTAGCACTAGGCACTGGGTCAATAGGTTAGTCCCAAAAAATGATATAAAATTGCTATAAAATGATTGTAAAACATCCAAGAATGATAATATATTGGCACGAATATTTCACAAATTATAGATACGTTGGAGACATATCAACATCCCCAAGCTTAATTCTTACTCATCCTCGAGTAGGTAAATGATAAAAGAAATAATTTATGAAGTGTGAATGCTAGCAAAGCGAACAAGTTTAATCAATGATAATTTCAATCACTTTTCCTAGCATCATAGCAACAATTCTTTCGTATGAAACTTCTCATGTTATAGTGGCAACCAATTCACATGTTAAGGTTCAAACAATGAATTCTCTTGAAACCCAACAACCTTTGTTCTTAGTCACCAAGCAATTGCAGTTCAACTTAATCAACGGAGTTTAAGTAAGAGCTCCACATACTCAACCATCATATAGTCTTCTATGATTGCTAACACTCACCGCATACACATGAGCAAAATGTTTCAACCGGACACATAGAAAGATAGGGCTTATTGTTTTGCCTCCCAACGTATTCACCTCAAGGGTGATGTCAACAATAATAACTCATGCTACCCGTATTCAACTGGACATATGTGCCTAGATATTTCCTCACCACATGATGCTTACCAAAAGAGAAAATAAAAAGGAATATAGAGGAATACTTTGACTCTTTGCATAAAAGTAAATACTGAAAAGTAAAAGATAGGCCCTTCGCAGAGGGAAGTAGGGATTTGTAGAGGTGCCAGAGATCAAAGTGAAAATTGAGAGATAAAAACATTTTGGGAGGTGTATCCATCCCACCAACGAAAACGACTTAGAGTTCCAAACACTTCCCATGCTAGATATATCATAGGCGGTTCCCAAACAGAAAATAAAGTTTATTCCTTTTTCCACCATACTTTCACTTTCCATGGCTAACCGTATCCATGGGTGCCCTCCATACCAACACTTTCCAAGGAATCTATTATTTGACAACATAAAGTAAATTCATTTTTCATTTCGGGACTGGGCATCCCTAATACCTTTGTCTTACTCTCGAGCAATGATAAGTGAATAAACACTCATCAGGAGAATAACACATGTAGCATGGAAAATATTGGCCACCCCTCACCGCCTCGTGATACGTCTCCAACGTATCTATAATTTTTGATTGTTCCATGCTATTATATTATCAACCTTGGATGTTTTATCTGCATCTATATGCTATTTTATATTATTTTTGGGACTAACCTATTAACCCAGATCCCAGTGCCAGTTTCTGTTTTCCCCTTGTTTCAGTGTTTCGCAGAAAAGGAATATCAAACGGAGTCCAAACGAAATGAAACCTTCAGAAAAGTTATTTTTGGAAAAAAACAATACAGGAGACTTGGAGTGCACGTCAGGGGATCAACGAGGAGAGCACGAGGCAGGGGGCGCGCCCACCCCCTGGGCGCGCCCTCCACCCTCGTGGGCCCCTCGCGGCTCCCTTGATGTATTTCTTCCGCCTATATATATCCGTATACCCTAAAACTATGGAGGACGAAAATAGATCGGGAGTTCCACCGCCAGAACCCTCCGTAGCCATCGAAAACCAATCTAGACCCATTCCGGCACCCTGCCGGAGGGGGAATCCCTCTCTGGTGGCCATCTTCATCATCCCGGTGCTCTCCATGACAAGGAGGGAGTAGTTCTCCCTCGGGGCTGAGGGTATGTACCAGTAGCTATGTGTTTGATCTCTCTCTCTCTCTCTCTCTCTCTCTCTCTCTCTCTCTCTCTCGTGTTCTTGAGGTGATACGATCTTGATGTATCGCGAGCTTTGCTATTATAGTTGGATCTTATGATGTTTCTCCCCCTCTACTCTCTTGTAATGGATTGAGTTTTCCCTTTGAAGTTATCTTAGCGGATTGAGTCTTTAAGGATTTGAGAACACTTGATGTATGTCTTGCGTGGGATAACTGTGGTGACAATGGGTTATTCCATTGATTCACTTGATGTATGTTTTGGTGATCAACTTGTGGATTCCGCCCATGAATCTATGCATAGGGGTTGGCACACATTTTCGTCTTGACTCTCCGGTAGAATCTTTGGGGCACTCTTTGAAGTACTTTGTGTTGGTTTGAATAGATGAATCTGAGATTGTGTGATGCATATCGTATAATCATACCCATGGATACTTGACGTGACATTGGAGTATCTAGGTGACATTAGGGTTTTGGTTGATTTGTGTCTTCAGGTGTTATTCTAGTACGAACTCTATGATAGATTGAACGGAAATAATAGCATCATGTTATTTTACTACGGACTCTTGAATAGATCGATCAGAAAGGATAACTTTGAGGTGGTTTCGTACCCTACCATAATCTCTTCGTTTGTTCTCCGCTATTAGTGGCTTTGGAGTGACTCTTTGTTTCATGTTGAGGGATAGTTATATGATCCAATTATGTTACTATTGTTGAGGGAACTTGCACTAGTGAAAGTATGAACCCTTAGGCCTTGTTTCAACACATTGCAATACTGTTTACGCTCACTTTTACCACTTTTTACCTTGCTGTTTTTATATTTTCAGATTACAAAAACCATTATCTACTATCCATATTGCACTTGTATCACCATCTCTTCGCCGAACTAGTGCACCTATACAATTTACCATTGTATTGGGTGTGTTCGGGACACAAGAGACTCTTTGTTATTTGGTTGCAGGGTTGCTTGAGAGAGACCATCTTCATCCTATGCCTCCTACGGATTGATAAACCTTAGGTCATCCACTTGAGGGAAATTTGCTACTGTCCTACAAACCTCTGCACTTGGAGGCCCAACAACGTCTACAAGAAGAAGGTTGTGTAGTAGACATCATGCTCTTTTCTGGCGCCGTTGCCGGGTAGGTTAGAGCTTGAAGGTATATCTTTAGATCTTGAAGTCGAATCTTTTTGTTTCTTGTTTTAGCACTAGTTTAGTTTATAAAAGAAAATTACAAAAAATATGGAATTAAGGGTACCTCATATGCTTCATCTTTTTAATATCTATCATGAAAATAAGGATTCCGATAATTGTGCTCAAGTGCTAGAAGAATAATGCATTAGAATGTTTGGCACTAAATATTTGAATGATGAGCATGATTGCAATGTTATTAGTATGAATTCCTTGAATATCCATGATGCTAATGATATGCAAAGCCACAAGCTTGGGGAAGTTATGTTTGATGAAGATGATATTTTTTGTCCCCCAAGTTTTGATGAGCTAATTTATTATGATGAAAGCATGCCTCCTATTTATGATAATTATATTGATGAAAGTGGATTTGGAGAGGTCATGACTTTATTTTGTGATGAATCCACTATTCCGGAAGAGGTTCCAATTGATTATGAGAACAAAGTTGCTATCTACGATGATTATTGTGATGACACTTATGCTATAAAAAGTAGTGATGATTATATTTATAAAACTTGTCATGATTATGATTACCCATTTTCTGAACATTACTCTTTTAATGTGGAAACAATTTATAGTATTCGAGTCTCTTATGATACTCCCACTATTCCGAAGGAGAAGAATCTTGCTTATGTGGAGAGTAGTAAATTTTCTATGCTTGTAGATCATGAAAAGAATGCTTTAGGTGCTGGTTATATTGTTGAATTCATTCATGATGCTACTGAAAATTATTATGAGGGAGGAATATATGCTTGTAGGAATTGCAATAATATCAAGTTTCCTCTCTATGTGCTTAAAGTTTCAAAGTTATGCTTGTTTTGCCTTCCTATGCTAGTTGATTCTTGTTCCCATAAGTTGTTTGCTCACAAAATCCCTATGCATAGCAAGTGGGTTAGACTTAAATGTGTTAGTCATATTCTTCATGATGCTCTCTTTATGTTTCAATTCTTATCCTTTATGTGAGCATCATTGAAATCATCATGCCTAGCTAGGGGCGTTAAACGATAGCGCTTGTTGGGAGGCAACCCAATTTTATTTTTGTTCCTTGATTTTTGCTCCTGTTTAGTAATAAAAAATTTATCTAGCCTCTGTTATGATTGAGTTTTTATGTTTCAATTAGTGTTTGTGCCAAGTAGAACTGTTGGGAAGACTTGGGGAAAGTCTTGTTGATCTTGCTGTAAAAAACAGAAACTTTAGCGCTCACGAGAATTGCTGCCATTTTTATTGGATGGTGATATTTAGTTAATTCTTTTTGCAGATGATTAATATATAAATTCCTCACGTCCAGAAATTTATTTTAGAACTTTTGAGGTTCCACAAGTTTGCGTTAGTTACAGATTACTACAGACTGTTCTGTTTTTGACAGATTCTGTTTTTCATGTGTTGTTTACTTATTTTGATGAATCTATGGCTAGTAAAAGAGTTCATAAACCATAGAGAAGTTGGAATACAGTAGTTTTAACACCAATATAAGTAAATAATGAGTTCATTACAGTACCTTGAAGTGGTGTTTTGTTTTCGTTCGCTAACGGAGCTTACGAGTTTTCTGTTAAGTTTTGTGTTGTGAAGTTTTCAAGTTTTGGGTAAAGATTCGATGGACTACGGAATAAGGAGTGGCAAGAGCCTAAGCTTGGGGATGCCCAAGGCACCCCAAGGTAATATTCAAATGACAACCAAGATCCTAAGCTTGGGGATGCCCCGGAAGGCATCCCCTCTTTCATCTTCGTTCATCGGTAACTTTACTTGGAGCTATATTTTTATTCACCACATGATATGTGTTTTGCTTGGAGCGTAATTTTATTTTCTTTAGTTTTGCTTGCTGTTTGAATAAAATACCAAGATCTTAAATTCTTAAATGTTAGAGAGTCTTCACATAGTTGCATAATTATTCGACTACTCATTGATCTTCACTTATATCTTCCGGAGTAGTTTGTCATTTGCTCTAGTACTTCACTTATATCTTTTTAGAGCACGGTGGTGGTTTTGTTTTATAGAAACTATTATTCCCTCATGCTTAACTTAGATTATTTTGAGAATCTAAAACAGCATGGTAATTTGCTTAAATAATCCTAATATGCTAGGTATTCAAGACTAGTAAAAAACTTTCTTATGAGTGTGTTGAATACTAAGAGAAGTTTGATGCTTGATGATTGTTTTGAGACATGGAGGTCGTGATATCAAAGTTGTGCTAGTTCAGTAGTTGTGAATTTGAGAAATACTTGTGTTGAAGTTTGCAAGTCCCGTAGCATGCAACTATGGTAAACGTTATGTAACAAAATTGAAACATGAGGTGTTCTTTGATTGTCCTCCTTATGAGTGGCGGTCGGGGACGAGCGATGGTCTTTTCCTACCAATCTATCCCCCTAGGAGCACGTGCGTAGTGCTTGGTTTTTGATGACTTGTAGATTTTTTCAATAAGTATGTGAGATCTTTATGACTAATGTTGAGTCCATGGATTATACGCACTCTTACCCTTCCATCATTGCTAGCCTCTTCGGTACCGTGCATTGCCCTTTTCTCACCTTGAGAGTTGGTGCAAACTTCGCCGGTGCATCCAAACCCCGTGATATGATACACTCTGTCACACATAAACCTCCTTATATCTTCCTCAAAACAGCCACCATACCTACCTATTATGGCATTTCCATAGCCATTCCGAGATATATTGCCATGCAACTTTCCACCGTTCCGTTCATCATGACACACATCATCATTGTCATATTGCCTTGCATGATCATGTAGTTGACATCGTATTTGTGGCAAGGCCACCATGCATAATTTATCATACATGTCACTCTTGATTCATTGCCCATCCCGGTACACCGACGGAGGCATTCATGTAGAGTCATACTTTGTTCTAGTATCGAATTGTAATCTTTGAGTTGTAAATAAATAGAAGTGTGATGATCATCATTAATAGAGCATTGCCCCCCCCCCAAATGCCAAATAAAAAAGGCCAAAAAAAGGGACAATGCTACTATCCTTTTTTCCACACTTGTGCTTCAAAGTAGCACCATGATCTTCATGATAGAGAGTCTCTTGTTTTGTCACTTTCATATACTAGTTGGAAATTTTCATTATAGAACTTGGCTTGTATATTCCAACAATGGGCCTCCTCAAGTGCCCTAGGTCTTCGTGAGCAAGCAAGTTGGATGCACACCCACTTAGTTTCTTTTGTTGAGCTTTCATACATTTATAGCTCTAGTGCATCCGTTGCATGGCAATCCCTACTCCTTGCATTGACATCAATTGATGGGCATCTGCCTAGCCCATTGATTAGCCGCGTCGATGTGAGACTTTCTCCTTTTTGTCTTCTCCACATAACCCCCTCATTATATTCTATTCCACCCATAGTGCTATATCCATGGCTCACGCTCATGTATTGCGTGAAAGTTGAAAAAAGTTTGAGATTACTAAAGTATGAAACAATTGCTTGGCTTGTCATCGGGGTTGTGCCTGATGAGAGCATTCTTGTGTGCCAAAAATGAAGCATGACCAAACTATATGATTTTGTAGGGATGAACTTTCTTTGGCCATGTTATTTTGAGAATACATAATTGCTTTGTTAGTATGCTTGAAGTATTATTATTTTTATGTCAATATTAAACTTTTGTCTTGAATCTTATGGATCTGAATATTCTTGCCACAATAAAGAGAATTACATGGATAAATATGTTAGGTAGCATTTCACATCAAAAGTTCTGTTTTTATCATTTACCTACTCGAGGACGAGCAGGAATTAAGCTTGGGGATGCTGATACGCCTCCAACGTATCTATAATTTTTGATTGTTCCATGCTATTATATTATCAACCTTGGATGTTTTGTATGCATTTATATGCTATTTTATATGATTTTTGGGACTAACCTATTAAATCAGAGCCTAGTGCCAGTTTCTGTTTTTCCCTTGTTTCGTGTTTCGCAGAAAAGGAATATCAAACGGAGTCCAAACGGAATGAAACCTTCGGAAAAGTTAATTTTGGAAAGAAAGCAATACAGGAGACTTGGAGTGCACGTCAGGAGATCAACGAGGAGAGCACGGGGCAGGGGGGCAC
>NC_041392.1:402497301-402536839 GCF_002162155.2 Triticum dicoccoides
TATCGAGGACGACAATAGATCAGGAGTTCCTCCGCCAGAAGCCTCCGTAGCCACCGAAAACCAATCTAGACCCGTTCTGGCACCCTGCCGGAGGGGGAAACCCTCTCCGGTGGCCATCTTCATCATCCCAGTGCTCTCCATGACGAGGAGGGAGTAATTCTCCCTCGGGGCTGAGGGTATGTACCAGTAGCTATGTGTTTGATCTCTCTCTCTCGTGTTCTTGAGGTGATACAATCTTGATGTATCATGAGCTTTGCTATTATAGTTGGATCTTATGATGTTTCTCCCCCTCTACTCTCTTGTAATGGATTGAGTTTTCCCTTTGAAGTTATCTTACCGGATTGAGTCTTTAAGGATTTGAGAACACTTGATGTATGTCCTGCATGGGATAACCGTGGTGACAATGGGTTATTCTATTGATTCAATTGATGTATGTTTTGGTGATCAACTTGCGGGTTCCGCCCATGAACCTATGCATAGGGGTTGGCACACATTTTTATCTTGACTCTCCGGTAGAATCTTTGGGGCACTCTTTGAAGTACTTTGTGTTGGTTTGAATAGATGAATCTGAGATTGTGTGATGCATATCATATAATCATACCCACGGATACTTGAGGTGACATTGGAATATCTAGGTGACATTAGGGTTTTGGTTGATTTGTGTCTTAAGGTGTTATTCTAGTACGAACTCTATGATAGATTGAATGGAAATAATAGCGCCATGTTATTTTACTACAGACTCTTGAATAGATCGATCAGAAAGGATAACTTTGAGGTGGTTTCGTACCCTACCATAATCTCTTCATTTGTTCTCCGCTATTAGTGGCTTTGGAGTGACTCTTTGTTGCATGTTGAGGGATAGTTATATGATCCAATTATGTTATTATTGTTGAGGGAACTTGCACTAGTGAAAGTATGAACCCTAGGCCTTGTTTCAACACATTGCAATACTGTTTACACTCACTTTTACCACTTGTTACCTTGCTGTTTTTATATTTTCAGATTACAAAAACCATTATCTACAATCCATATTGCACTTGTATCACCATCTCTTCGCCGAACTAGTGCACCTATACAATTTACCATTGTTTTGGGTGTGTTGGGGACACAAGAGACTCTTTGTTATTTGGTTGCATGGTTGCTTGAGAGAGACCATCTTCATCCTACGCCTCCTACGGATTGATAAACCTTAGGTCATCCACTTGAGGGAAATTTGCTACTGTCCTACAAACCTATGCACTTGGAGGCCCAACAACGTCTACAAGAAGAAGGTTGTGTAGTAGACATCACCTCGCGAGCGGTACGAGCACACAAAAGAGAAATTTATTTTGAATATTAGAGATGGCACATACAAGTTTGCTTAGAATGGCAAAAGAATACCGAATGTAGGTAGATATAGTGGACTCTTGAAAATAAGATTTGGGTTTAAGGGTTTTTGGATGCACAAGTAGTATCTCTACTTGGTGCGGAATTTTTGGCTAGCAAAGATGGGGGCAAGAACCACATGTTGAAGGATCTATGACAATATAACTTCCTTGTGAATATGAACAAACATAAACCATTACATTGTCTTCCTTGTCCAATGTCAACAATTTTTGCATATAATATTTTGATGGGGGCTCACAATCACAAAATATTTCCATGATTGTGTATTTATATGTGGAAGTTCTCTTATACTAATTATTCGTGAATTGCTTGTATGACCAATATTGTGATTGTCAAGCCTCAAAATAGTTCACTTTCTAAATCAAATGTGAAGCTACCACTAGGCATGATTTGATTTCAACTTCATGATATTCAATTTTTTCAACAATTTAGTCATAGGATATAAGTGAAGCACAAGAGTAAATGACAAGCTACTCCAAAAAGATATAAGTGAAGATCAAATGAGTAGTTAAGTAAATGGATAGCTATGTGTGGACCCTATTTTATTTAAAACTTTCAGATCTAAGTATTTTATTAAAAAAGCAAGCAAAACAAAATAAAATGGCATTCCAAGGATAGCATAACACATGTGAAGAAGCAAAAACTTAGGCTCAACCGATACTAACCGATAAGTGTTGATGAAGAAAGGTGGGATGCCCCCAAGCTTAGATGCTTGAGACTTCTTGAAATGTTATCTTGGGATGCCTTGGGCATCCCCAAGTTTGAGCATTTGTGTATCCTTAATTCTTCTCATATCACGGTTTTCCTAAATCTCAAAAGCTTCATCCACACAAAACTCAACAAGGACTCATGAGATAAGTTAGTATAAACCAATGCAAAAACCTTGTCATTCTCTACTATAGAAAATCACTAAAATTATTATTCAACATTGCATACTAAATGCCTATGCATATTTAATACTCCTATCCTCAAATAGATTCATTAAGCAAGCAAGCATATGCAAACAATGCAATCATAACAGCAATCTGCCAAAACTGTACAGTCTGTAAAGAATGCAAGAGTATCAATACTTATTCAATTCCAAACATTATGAAAATTTACCACAATGTAGAGAATTTATCAGAGCTTATTTTGCAAAAAGTTTTAACATTTTATCACATTCTGACTTTTCTAGGGAATTTTTGCAACAGCGGTAAACTTTCTGTTTTCAAACAGCAACATGTATACTTGCAAAATAAACATGGCAAAGGCTATCATTTCCACTTTTATTGAAATAAAGTATGCAAAACATTATTATAAATAACATCAAGCAAATCCTAACAAAATAAATTGACTCTCCAAGCCAAACACATATAATGTGACGAATTAAAACATTGCTCCAAGTGAGGTTACCGATAATGTTGGAGACGAAAGAGGGGATGCCTTCCGGGGCATCCCCAAGCTTAGTTGCTTGGATATTCCTTGGATATTTCCTTGGGGGTTCTTTGGGCATCCCCAAGCTTAGGTTCTTGTCACTCGTTATTCTCCTCATAATGATATCTCACCCAAAACTTGAGAACTTCAATCACACAAAACTTAACGAAACTTTGTGAGATAGGTTAGTATGATAAAGAGCAAACCATTCCACTTCTGGTACTGCCAAAGACAAGATTCATAATTGTTATCACACAATTACTACTGTATCATAGCATTTATACAATTTATATTGAGCAATATAAGCCATAGAAACTAGAAAACAAGCAAACTATGCATTGAAAACAGAATCTATCAAAAACAGAACAATCTGTAGTAATATGTACTCAAACCATACTTATACTACTCCAAAAATTCTAAAAAATTAGGAAAACCTGAAAATTTTGTCTATTAATCTTCTGAAAATAGAATCGGCATTTTATCACCCTATTGTTAAAAATGAGAATTGTTTTCTTGAGCACAAAAGTTTCTATTTTTCAGCAAGATCAAATCAACTATCACCGTAGATCATCCCAAAGGCTTTACTTGGCACTTTATTGAAACAAAAGCAATAAAACATGATTACTACAGTAGCATAATCATGTGAACACACAAAAACAGTAGGTAAAAGTGTTGGGTTGTCTCCCAACAAGCGCTTTTCTTTAATGATTTTTTAGCTAGGCATGATTATTTCAATGATGCTCGCATAAAAGATAAGAATTGAAACATAACAAGAGCATCATGAAGCACATGACAAGAACATTTAAGTATAACTCACTTCCTATCCATAGAGATTTTGTGAGCAAACAACTCATGGGAACAAGAATCAACTAGCATAGGAAGGCAAAACAAGCACAACTTCAAAACTTTCAACATAAAGAGAGGAAACTTGATATTATTGCAATTCCTACAAGCATAAGTTCCTCCCTCATAATAATTTTCAGTAGCATCATCAATGAATTCAACAATATAACTATCATATAAAACATTCTTTTCATGATCTACAAGCATAGAAATTTTATTGCTCTCGACGTAAGCAAATTTATTCTCATGAATAGTAGTGGGAGCAAACTCAACAAAATAACTATCATGTGATTGAAAATTAAAATCATGATGACAAGTTTCTTGGTTATCATTATTCTTTATAGAATACATGTCATCACCATAATCATCATAGATAGCAACTTTGTTATCATAATCAATTGCAACCTCCTCCAAATAGTGGATTCATCATTAAATAAAGTCAGGACCTCTCCAAATCCACTTTGATCATTATAATAATCATAAATAGGAGGCATGCAATCACTATAACAAATTTGCACATCAAATCTTGGGGGACTAAAAATACCATCTTCATCAAATATAGCATCCCCAAGCTTATTGTCGTGGAAACGTCACGACAGATGTCCTAGTGTGAGGACTTAGTCATGAGGCCAACGCATCTATGCGGTAGCTTGAAGGGGTTGATCGAAATCGAGAAACGCAACACGCAAGACGAAGATTTAGACAGCTTCGGGCCCTGGGAAACATCATCCGGTAACAACCCTACATGCTGTTTGTGGCTAGGTCTCATTATCGTCATGAGGGAGTCGCCGTAACTCCGGCTCTCCTAGTTGTGTCTAGACTTAATGATTATTCAGCCTGTCCCTCTTGGGGTGCCCTGCCCCTCCTTATATATGTTGAAGGGCGGGTTACATGTAGAGTCCAGCTCGGACTTAAGACTTTAACTATTCTGTTTTCTCTCCATGGGCTTCTCTCCATGGGCTTTCTTTAACGTTTTGGGCTTCTTAACTGTTGACCTACAATCTGGCTTACCATCTGGCTTAACTGTCCGACTTAACTATCTGGTTTAACTGTCCGGCTTAACTGTCCAGCTTAACTGTCTGGCTTAACTGTCTGACTTGACTGTCTGCTTAACCTTCTGGCTTATATGATTGTGTCTGCCGGGTTACATGACTGTGTCTGGCGGGTTACATGACTGTGTCTGCCGACTTACATGACTGTGTCTGCTGGCTTACATGACTGTGTCTGCTTGCTTAACCTGCTTAACAGTTCTCGCTGGCTTAACCTCCGGTTTAAACAATCTGCCGACTTACCAATGAAATACCAAGTCCTAGACGGGTCATATCTCCGGCCGGGTCATACCGCAGGGTATATCCCCGACATTAGCCCCCAGTTTAATTTGGATTCATCCAGGTTAAACTGATCCTGTAAAAAAAACATAATAACAATTTTAACAGGTTATGCTCGGGGTTAAATATTCTTTTAAGCCGTCACATGAACATCCTTAAGTCCTTGTCATTTCCTTCTTCCAGAGAATCCGGGTCAATAAGCCGACTTCATAATCAATTTGTTGACATTGGTTTCTCACAGAGAAAGACTGTGAAGAATAATTCATTTGACTCACTCCCAATGCTTAAAAATATTGGTCTTTGAAATACTCATGTGACTTTCAACCGGTTTAAAGATGAACTTGTCGGGTTATAAATAGATAATGCCGAATTATAATTTTCGCAGACACCCGGTCAATCTGGTTTACTCAAAACTGAGAATTTGAAGATTTTTTCCTCCCTTATATCCATATTACCTGTAGCCCCCAAGTCTTGAGCAGAAACAAAGTGGTGACTTAAGACTTGCTTCAACATAAATATTGCCACTTTGAAGAAATCCATGTTGTTCATCTCATTCACTAGTAAAGACTGAATACTCCATATACGTAGCCCCCAAGTGCCAGGTTGTCATGCTTGCAGCAACCTAGGACTTGTAATTGCCCTATGTTCATAAAAACTTGAACAACGTGTAGCCCCCAAGGGCCGGCTCAGTAAGATAATATTGAGCTGGGACTTTATATATACTTCTTTGAAAAGAACATCATATGATGCAACCCCCATCATGGGGTTTGAACCCACATCCACAAGGTGAAGAGCTTTGTGCTTTACCAACTGAGCAGCGGACCCTTCAATATAATGGAATAAAAACTTGTATACTTTGAATTGTTGACAGGAGCAATTGATAGCCCCCAAGGGCCGGCTCATTACAATGTGATGAGTCAGGTCTTCAATAAGGCCAGTTAAAATGACTTTGCATTAGCCCCTAAATGCCATGGTGCATGCTGGCAGTGACATGGGACTTGCATATTTGATGTAATCTCAACTTGAATAATGTAGCCCCCAAGTGCCGGATTGTAAGCTTGCAGCATCTCGGGACTATTCCTTCCACTGTAGAATAAATTGTATCCATTGATTAATAATATCCATTGCATTGAAGCGACTTTGAAAACCTCAATCGTAATATTGGTTACTGATAACCATAATAAAAATCCAGCCATGTTGGCTATTAAAGATTTAAATAATATAACCCGGTTTGAAAAACCGGTTCCTGTGATATTGAATCATACTGCCGGTTTAGGATACCTGTGCAGTAAGGGTGATAACTCAAAACTTAAAACTTAAACCTTCCAAGTATTAATATTATCATATGTTGGCGACTTGTTCGTCTAAAGCCAAGCCGGGTTTAAACGAAACCACACTTATATGCTTCAAACATGATCAAAAAATATCAAAAACCCCAAAGATTGTTTGCAAAAACTTAAACCAAATAAAAATCGAGGTTTCTGATTCGAATACGATCAGTAAACCGTTCCAAAGGGGTTAAGCTAGGATTCGAATACGATCATGTAGCCCTCAGTGGCTTTGGCGTTGCGCCGATCAAAAGGGTACCGACATCGATGTTCTCTTTGGTTCGAATACGACCTATGTTTGAATAGGAAGCCCCCAAATGATCTTGAGAGGTTTTAAACAACCTTGATTCGAATACGATCCAAGTCGGACCCAAAAGGTGTTAAGCTATGATTCGGATACGATCAGGAAGCCCCCTAGTGAGTTTGGCTTTGCGCCGATTAAAAGGGTTACGACAGCTATGTTCTCTTTGGTTCGAATACGACCTATGTTTGAACAGGAAGCCCCCAAATGACCTGTAACTGTGGCTATGAGCCGGATCAAAGGGTAATCATAGCTTAGCTCAATAAGCCGGAAGCCTCCAAGTGATATATTTCTGAGCTGTGCTCATCGGGTGCCTATGTTTGAGTTGTGCTGTGCAACAAACTCTCTTTGATCCCTGTAATTTTTCCTGAAAACTCGAACTTTAGAGAGATGAATTCTTTTTAAACCGGAATTTCAATCCGGATATTTAGAGCTTCAAAGCTTTGTGGGAGACAGGTTTACCTTAAGCCGAATTGTAAACCGAAACACCATTGCGAGCCGGAAATTTTCTGATGGCCTTTAAAATTTTACCAATATGGCTCCGGGACCGGGTTATCTTCCCTCCAATGACCCGGGGTCTTGAATCTCACAATGTTTGCTAAGTCATGTCATTGTAGCCTCGTAGCCCCCGAGTCTTAAGACTACTCGAGGAGTTGGTTTGAGACTCTCCATGCTTGACCATGATATGACCAGTTGGTTGCTGGAATATGTTGAATCTCGGTGGGTTATAATTGACCATGTCCGATGACCCATCCGGCGTCGGCAAGGGCCATAACTTGATGGCCTCTTTTGTAATGATGAATTGTTCTGCATAAGAAGTTTCACAAACGAGAGTAATTGTTTTCGAAGATAATAAAAAAAGTATCAATAAAACTTGACATGATGAATTTCACCTGATATGTTGTATCACATTTATCATCCGTGGGATGACAGCAGAGGTGGCAGCTTATAGCATGACCGTAGCGAAAAGGTCATCGGGCGGCTCAATTTTTTTTCCTCCGGGTTATGTTGCCCCATTTTTTTAAAGCAGGTAAAGGCGGAACAAGGGAGACCCAACCGGTCTATCCTCAACCCGGCGGATCAAGCGCGACGCAGCGGGTCAAGAGTGGGGCGGCTTAGATGCAGGGTGGCTTGTAGGCCAGTGGTGGCTCACCATAGCAGAGGCAACATGGAAGCTCGGCTCAGGGTACAGCCACAGCGGAGGCGGGTCAGCAAACTCCGGCGGCTCAGCCTGCAGCGGCGGTAGGAGCTTGTAGTAGAGGCGGGACAGCTTCGGTGGCTCAGCCGAGGTGCCGGCGGGTCATAACATAGCTGGAGAGCAGCGGCTTGACGCCGGCCGGCTACGGGCCTCGATGACTGAGGCGGCAGACGCCCGAAGCAAGGCCGCGGTCCTGATCAGCGGTCGACAGCAGGCGGCTCACGGTGGCTTATGACAGTGGAGGATGGCATAGCCGGCCACTGATGCGGTGGTTTGACGACGACCGTGTGCGTCCGAAGCGAGTGGCGGGTCAATGACTGCGGGCAGAGGTGTCGCGATGTGAAAAGCCGGCAAGTAGAGCCATGGCGACTTAGAACACGACTGCACAGGAGCGCCTGCAGAAACCCTCTGGCGACTTAGAGCGAAGGCTGGGTCTTAGAGAGGCGATGTCGGTAGCTTAGTAATATGAGTGGGGCTTGAGGCCTTTGGACGAGGCCGTAGCAGTCGGGGGCGGCTTTGTCACAACGAAGGCGGCTCACCCGCGGCGGGTCACAGCAGCTGCTGTTCGGCAGTGGGCCGCGGCAAAGTGAGGTTGAACCGACGAGGCGGGTCGTGCGATGGTGCAAGGTCTGCGACGGCCGTAAGCGTGCCAGGCAACACGAAGCATGCGTAGTGGCGGCTCATCAGTGTCCGGCCGGCAGCTTTGACGGGCAACGGTAGCGGCGATGAGATAGATTTTGAGCTCCATTTTCAGAACAATCAGTTGAACCATTGAATAAACACGGAGTCGTGGTGCTCCAAGGTTTTCTCCCCATACAATATGTAGGTATTGCACAGTGCTCCAGTAATAGAATTAGGGAAAGCATAGAAGACACCCTTAAATCTTTGATGCACACGTGCTGTAGCACACATCGCGTATGGCTCTCAAACAAGGTAGATGTCAAATCATGTGCAAAGATGTCAGCTGTTTCTTTCATGTAAGTCTCCGATGCATACTGGATTGCTTCTTCATCATTTGCAACTATCCTTGGCTGTTTTGTCGGTTCATCATCAGAACAATCACCACTTGATTTTTGGTTTGTCTTGAAGAAGTTGAAGCAGGGAACAGAGGATGCCAGGGAAAACCATCTTCAGGTGGCAGTGTCGTTTGCTCCGTACACCTTTTGTTCTTTCACGGCTCGGAGCGAAGCCAGGCACAGGACCCGTCGTAGAAGAGGTGGCCTGACGGCGGCTCACCGATGGCCAGCTTAGAGGCATCGCGACGGCTCACCGCGCGGCGGCTCATGGCAGAGCAACAGCATGAAGCCGAGCGAAAACAGCCACGGAGGAGCGACGGCGCGTCGGTCGCGGTGGCAAAGGAGTCTGGGGCGGCTCAACGGCGGCAGCGGAGACCGGCCGCAGAGACAATGGCGGAGTGCCGGCGAAGGGAGGTCGATCCCACGCACGCTGAGGCGGCCGGAGACTCGAGGCCGTACCTGCGGCCGCGGGCTGTCCGCGGCGGTGGCTCAAGGAGTCAACTCAATATGCGTCCGCGACGGCGGATTTGAAGCAGAAGGAGGCCGTGGTGCAATGTGACCGGCTTAATGTGTGGTGCAGTAACACTGGTGGCCGGCTCAATGCGTGTTTGACAACTTGAAGAGGCTCAGAACAGAGACTAAGACGGTCGACGAGTTAGAACAGCGTCATGGTAATTCGAACGACGTCAGTGAAGCGGGCCCACGGCGGAGGCTGTAACCGCGGCTCGGCGGGTCAACACCGTGCCGCTTGAGCAGTGCTACAGTAGAGGAACGGATGGCCGGTCGGGTGACTCAGTGCGGGACGGCAGCGGGGAGGCAAATGGCTGGTCCGGCGGCTCAGCAGCTCAGAGTCGGTTCGGTAGTGAGGCCGCATCGGCGAGGGTGGCGCAAGACGACAGCCAGGCGGATCTATCAGCCGCGACGGCTGAGGCCAAGGGCGAGCAGAACAGTGACGAGACCGGTTCGCAGTCGGAGACGGACGGCGCAGACAGCTCAGAACCAGCTTGGCGGCTTGACGGCGAGGCGACGGATCCCTCGTTTGTATCCAGCAAGGCGGCTCGCAGCAGAGAGGCACCGGCGAAGCGGCGGCATCGGCCGGCTTGATAGGGGAGACGATGGGCGGAGCCGTGCGGGAAGGTGCGGGAGGCCAGCGTAGACGGCGTCCGCGGCAAAGAGGCAGCTCAACGGCGGCCGACTTGCGAGCGAGGCCGCAGCCGTTGGGGCGGAGGAAACCGAGTTGTGGTCGTCCCTGTTTCTGGGTCGTGACCCAATCCGCTTCCAGGTCATTTTTTTCAGATCGCTTGATGATAGCTTAGAGTGGCCCAACAGCATGGCAGGCCAGTGAGCGAAGGCAACTCAGCGCTGTTTCCTGTTAGTCGATGGCGGGTCAGCGAGTCCATGGCGGGTCAAAAACGACATGTTCAGAAGACGACTGAAGTAGTAGACTATGGATTGAAGGCGATCTGCCCCGGACTTTGAAAACTGGCGACTCCTTTGAGCGCGGCGATAGCGAGCTCGGGCGCGCGCGCTCCCGCTAGGTGGACCAATAGAGCGATACCGCGTGGGTGGGCCTCTGGAGCGGACCGTACACACTAATGTAGGGTACTGTCGATACATACGGCCAGCTCGCGTACAGCGTGCGGTAACGGACGGAGGTTGAAACTGTACCATCGGTACATTTGATGGATCGCGGTACATCACTTACCCAACCACCACCCACCCCTGCCACGTGGGCAACATGTGAGGCGTTCAGCACGCAGGTGTTTTAAAAATCAAGAAATAGCAACTACTACCGTCATTGACTGTTCATGATTAGCTCGAAACCAAAATTTCATTAGCACTAGGCATCCACTGAACCAAACATACATCCAAAAGCTCCACGAGTCTCAGAGTTCTTCTCCCACATACGATGCTAACACTAATTAACCCCTGACATAGATCATCTACTACATGCTTCTTAGATTCATCCAATTAATCAAACGCACGCATCACGGTGGAAGACACTACCAGTACAAGGATGGCAAGGCAGATGGCCATATTCCCAACAGACACCACCAGATTGATAGATGCAGCATCGAGAGTGAAGGATGCCTGACGCCGACCAACATCCCCCGTGCGGAGCTGAGATCCAACAACGCCACTAGCCGCGGACGGCATCTGCGATCCATCCGGTGCCCCGTTCTGCTGCCCCACCGTGCCGTCCGCCGGCTGCATCTGACCACCTTGATTTGCTGCAGCTACCTCGTTCTCTCCTGGATTGATTTGCGCCAACGGAGGTGCCGCCGGTCCAAGCTCAGCCACCTCTACCCGGCTGCCATAGATGGACAAATCTAATGAGACATGAACACCGGAAAGGATCCAGAACTCATAAAAGCAAGATCCACTTACATTGTGATTGCGACACTTGTAAAACCTCTCACCCTGGAACTGACCGCGCCTAGCAACGAACGTCACCACCCGCCTTCCACAATCCGGGCAAGGAACTAAAGGCGGTGCGACCGGATCTGCAGCTTGGTTGGCGTTCGCCATGAGCTATGTCTATGGTTCTTCCTCTCGATTTTGGGGGAACAAATGAGCAGATGGGGACGGGGCTGGTGGGTCGGTCGCGTAATAAATGTCCTCGCTGGCCCGCACTGCAGCCCGTTAGAGCCCAACTACCGTCTACGTCACCTCCGTTATGCACGTACACCTCCCCGTATTCCGTACGTGTACAAGCGAAAACAATATAATAAAACGTACGACCCGCATCCCCATAACCGGTTCGATGGCTGGCGATTCCAGGAGCGCGCGTGCTCGTCCACTCCTTGCAATTTTCGCGACTCCTTTGGATTTTTTTGTTTTGTGCATCGATAATGACCCGGAGTTATAAATTTTGTCTCTGTTCTTTGATCTGATTTGTGCACCGATCTCTGGCCGGATTCGGCGACTTGGTGACCTAGCGGTGTACAGATAAAATCACCTCTTTCCCGATCTCGGCGACTTATGGTGGCCCACAGGCGTAACCTTTAATTTTCTCTCGAACCTTAAATCTCACAAATCTTAAACTTGAGCTGATGAACTTGAAGTTGACATAGATCCTTCTGACCGGCTCTTGTTCACCGGAAAATGTACGAACTTCTCGATCCCTGGAAATAATCCCTCCAAGAACTCAACACCATCGTGCGCCGGCCCCATGGTGGGCGCCAACTATCGTGGAAACGTCACGGCAGATGTCCTAGTGTGAGGACTTAATCGTGAGGCCAACTCATCTATGCGGTAGCTTGAAGGGGTTGATCGGAATCGAGAAAAGCAACACGCAAGACGAAGATTTAGACAGCTTCGGGCCCCGGGAAACATCATCCGGTAACAACCCTACATGCTGTTTGTGGCTAGGTCTCATTATCGTCATGAGGGAGTCGCCGTAACTCCGGCTCTCCTAGTTGTGTCTAGACTTAATGATTATTCAGCCTGTCCCTCTTGGGGTGCCCTGCCTCTCCTTATATATGTTGAAGGGCAGGTTACATGTAGAGTCCAACTCGGACTTAAGACTTTAACTATTCTGTTTTCTCTCCATGGGCTTTCTTTTACGTTTTGGGCTTCTTAACTGTTAACCTACAATCTGGCTTACCATCTGGCTTAACTGTCCGGCTTAACTGTCTGGTTTAACTATTCGGCTTAACTGTCCGGCTTCACTGTCTGACTTGACTATCTGCTTAACCTTCTGGCTTATATGACTGTGTCTGCCAGGTTACATGACTGTGTCTGCCGGCTTACATGACTGTGTCTGCTTGCTTAACCTTCTTAACGGTTCCCACTGGCTTAACCTCCGGTTAAACAATCTGCCGGCTTACCAATGAAATACCAAGTCCCAGCTGGGTCATATCTCCGGCCGGGTCATACCGTGGGGTATATCCCTGACACTTATGGCTTTGCATATCATTAGCATCATGGATATTCAAAGAATTCATACTAACAACATTGCAATCATGCTCATCATTCAAATATTTTGTGCCAAACATTTTATTGACTTCTTCTTCTAACAATTGAGCATAATTTTCCAAACCATCATTTTCAAGAAAGATATTATAAAGATGATCAATAATATGACGCAACCTCAATTCCATTTTTATGTAGTTTCTTTTTAAAAACCAAACTAGTGATAGAACAAGAAACTAAAAGATTTAATTGCAAGATCTAAAGATATATCTTCATGCACTCACCTCCCCGGCAATGGTGCCAGAAAAGAGCTTGATGTCTACTACTTAACTTTATTCTTGTAGACACGTGTTGGGCGTCGAAGCGCAGAGTTTTGTAGGACAGTAACAATTTTCCCTCAAGTGGATGACCGAAAGTTTATCAATCCGTGAGAGGTGTAGGATGAAGATGGTCTCTCAAACGAGCCTTCAACCAAATACAAGCAATCTCTTGTGTCCCCAACACACCTAATACAATGGCAAATTGTATAGATGCACTAGTTCGGCGAAGAGATGGTGATACAAGTGCAATATGGATAGTAGATATTGGTTTTTGTAATCTGAAATTATAAAAAGAGCAAGGTAACTAATAGTAAATGGGCACAAAAACGGTGTTGCAATGCTTAAAAATGAGGCCAAGGGTTCGTACTTTCACTAGTGCAATCTCTCAACAGTGCTAACATAGTTGGATCATATGATTATCCCTCAAAGTGTAACGAAGAATCACTCCAAAGTTCCTATCTAGTGGAGAACATAAGACGGAATTGTTTGTAGCACTACAAGAAATAGACACTTCCGTGATGACACGTGTTTGTCACAGTAGGTCATGTTTTCTGTCATGCATGTACATCCATGACAATTTTATGACAGAATCAAGATAGTCATACCTGTGTTGTCGTAAAAGTGTTCCATGACATTACGAAAATTATCATCACGGAAGTGTCCACTTCCATGACGATAAATCGCGCGTCACAGAAGTGCTTTCATCAAGGGTGACCGACACGTGGCATCCATCGTAACACGTCGCCGTTAAGCTATCGGGTCCGGTTTTGGATCCGATAACCCGTTAACAGCCCGGACCAATGGGAAATTTCCACGTGTGAAATTCAGATTAGCCGGAGGAAACAGGTGTCAGCTCGTCAGTGGGTAGATAGGCGCCTATGATATGTCGACACGTGCGACAGCCCCCCACTGGCCCATTTAGCTTACAAAAGCCGGCCCATTTTACTTGGTCAAAAGTTAGCGTGCTGGCCCATGAAAAGCCTCTTAATGCTCTCTTCACAAATATCCCATTTTACAGCTTGGTAACTCACGACCCATTAGGGCCTACCCGAAATCAGCCCAACAACATCATGTGTGCCGTCGAATATAACACCAGCCCGTTTCACTTTCGGCCCATGTAAGGCCCACGACGTCTTTCGGCCCATTTGAGGCCTTCGTACCTTTAGGCCCTTTAGAGGCCCACGGTGACTCTAGCCCATAATGAACAGTAAATTTCTTTGTACCCGTTAACGACCCATGATTCAGATGGGCCGTTTCCAGCCTGTGTTAGCTTTCGGCCTACTGACGGCCCATACGTTCTTTGGCTCCTTTCCGGCCCTCGATTACTTTCGACCCGTTACTCGCATGTTCCCCTAATGGGACAAATTCGGCCCGTGGCAAGAATCGGCCCGTTTCTGTCCTGTTAACCCGTTGCGCCGTTGCAGCCCGTCCTATATTCTGGCCCATTAACGAACCATTATGCCTGTGACAGAATTAAACCTTTGTTGTCCTCCAGCCTGTTAATGGCCCGTTACCGTGCTGGGCTGATACTAATTACGCCCATTTACGGCCCATGTTGACCCATTTATCCGACGGCCCGAGGCCCACCGATTCTACGGCCCTGTTGGAGGCCCATTTATCGAGGGCCCATAGGAGGCCCATGGATCCTACAACCCGTAGCAGGGTCAAGGTTACCACGGTCCGTATATGGCCCATGGATGTTGCGGCCACTGGCAAACCAGGGAAAAAGAAGACTAGGAAATAAATATGCCCAAAACTAACGCTAGGCTATTAAGGCGATTCAACATATTACATCCACTGGGCATCAAAGATCGCCCCCCAGTGCAAATATAGGGAACACCCTACACTATACGAAAATGGCTTCCTGTTTTCTTCAGTCAGTGGCTGCACGTTAAGAACAAATTTTGTATCGCAACAAAATAAATTACAACTATAAAACAATAGGAAGGTTGGCATAAAAGTTAACAGTCTGGCAGATAAATGCACCACCAGAAGTTCAGAAGCTCAGTTAATTTGACCTGACTGTTACATTTTCATGTTTTATTGTCCGATGGATAACCATAACCTTCACCTTCATTTCTCCTAGGCTCCTGAACAACTTAGCAAATGTGTGATAGTCTGGTTTCAAAACCATGCATATCTTGACGACATCGAACAATGTATGTCCTTGTTTCACAAAGGGTCTTTGTTAGGGAATGGACTTGTGTCTGGAGCGTAGATATAACATTATTTTGAGCTTGCATATATTGATCATGAGGCAGTTTGGACGAGATTGCCTTAACAACCAACCTAGTATTACGCAGGAACGTGCTTTTGGCACTGTTAATAGATAGGTACCGACCCACTGAATCAAGAGCTGACATTGCGGTTATAGTTGCCTCGCCACCTTCAGAAGGTGGCGATTCCACCATTTTTCCATAGCTTGCTGAAAAGTTGAGTTTTTACATTAGTAGTACCAGAACTAAAAATATTAAGGAGGCAGAAAAACCAAACAAAATAGCTTTCGTCTATATACAAAACTTATTCTGGTGAACCCATGTAAAATATTGTATTTTACTGCAAAGTACATAATAAAACCAGGTTCCAAACATATGACCATGTACCATGGCTAATGTATTGTCTATTTCTTCACATTGTATTGACAGCTAAGGATAAAGAGACAAAGTTTATAATACGGTAAGCATAGTATGACATCATTCATATCACAAAACAACTGAGAACAGACAAACATGCAATTGTAACGTTGTGTGGGCAAGTCCAGCACGGAACTAGATTACAGGTCAAGATCAAAGGAACATCACTCCTCTCTTTTAAACCTTGTAAGGTGCAATGATACGCTAAGCCAATTTTGTATAAAATTGAAAAGTGTAATAGACATTGACTGCAAACCATGCAGTTCAAGGCACGAGTCAGAGTAAGTAGTAGTTAAAAGGCATGAGGACTAAGGACTTACAACAACGGCTTTGACTGGTGTAGTCATGCCCTTCATCTTGCTGGTGTGACAGTCCTTGAAGATTTCCACAACATTTGGTTCAGGTACTTTTTGGTCCTTGCGGGCTTTCCTCTGCATTTGGAACAAGTCAATATAGATATGATAATATGGTAGAGCGAAAAGAGTGAAACAACAGCTAATTACAAGAGCCTCGCAGCGTGCAATATAGCTACGAGATCCTGTCATCTGTTGGAATTTCACTTTCGTACGGTTGGCCTTGTTCTTTGAACAGTTCACCTACAAGAAGATAGATTTGTGTGGCACATGCGTAAATAGGACTTCAACATGTGATTGATCACATATATATAATGTACCTGATACTTCGGATCAGACCAGTGTTTAACAAGGCCTCTCCACTCTTCATCCGATATATTTTCCACTGGAGATGTTTGGGCAAGTTCACTGTTAGCCTTGCCTTCAAAGTGAGTTTTCCTCAAGTTATACCGATACTGTCGCAGAGCAGACTTGAAAACATGGGTGCAAGCTTGTCTGGTTGCATCATCTTGGCTATCCAACTTGAACCTCATCTGTTAAAAATTATGGGAGTCTCATTATTAGCAACCTAGAAAGTATGGGACAGAGCAAGACGATATTACTAGTTTCCATACATAACCATACTTACAGATAAATGGTCGAGGAAGGTGTTGAACTGGGTTTCGTCTTTGTCATTCCTGTACTGAATCCATGTTGGGAGCAGTACTGGTTGGGAGGATACACACATGACACCTAACGACAACCGTTGCCTCTGATACTAACTTGGCCGACTTTGTAGCATCAAGTGGCCTTTTTAAACCTACCTCAAAACGGATCTCCATTCTTCCTCCTCTAGATTTAGTTAACCTATCGAGCATTATCCCTAATGTTTGTTTCCTCTTGCGCCTAGGTGCTAGTCCAACAACGAACATAGGAAGTGTTAGTGTACATCAAATTGTGAGACTACATATAAAGAAGCATACAACTGTAACTTGACTCCAGCAACTACCTTCTTCCCGTTGAAGCTCACAAAGTTCATCTGATCTTGCGAACTCATCTTGTGTCAATAGTGCTTCGGAAGTAGTGTCAGGTGGCAAGGGAGCTTGGGAACGTGCTGCTAGCTGAGTTGACCAACGAGTAAATCGTGTAGTTGGTGGTACGATGGAAGGTGTTGCAACAACTAGGGTTGTCTCTGCTTGTTTGGTGGCAGCTATTTGTTTCTGTTTGGCTTGTTCTGTAGCTCGTGTAGCACGAGATACCTTGTTTGTATAATTTTCCGCTGGACTTTGACCTTCTATTACACCATCAGTACCAGCAGAACCTGCAGGATTCTTCCGCTTCCCATTCCCTGTCAATCTGTGTTGCTTCCTCTTTCTCTGTGCCATGTTAAGTCAAGCCGAAAAGAAAAATGAATAACAATTTAGTTCTTCAGAACAAATTGATGCGTGATACAGACGAACTGAACTTTGATGTTAGACAACCACATGATAGGAGGATGTAATATGTATGAAAAATAGGACGACATGAGATAACCAGAACTATGATGTGTAAACTACTAAACTAAGCAGAAGACATTTCACTAAATTAGAAGCAATGCAATGGAAGGTAGACACCATATGAAAGATGCAACAAATTTCGATCTGCCAAGTTAATAGTGTCTCATCATAAATGGCGTTTAAACAAATGTGAAGCAGTACAGGAAATAAATCATATGCAAGATGCAAACAATATCACACTACCAAGTTAAAGGTCTCTCATCATTAGTGCCATTGCATATTCACAGCATTGCATATTCACAACTTATGATGTGTAAACTAAGGAGAAGGCATTTCAATAAATTAGAAGCAATGAAAGCTAGACACCATATGAAAGATGCAACGAATATCACTCTACCAAGTTAAAACTGTCTCGTCATAAGTGCCATTTCAACAAATTATAAGTAGTACAAGCTAGAAAAGAATGCAAGATGTAACCTATATCACACTTCCAAGTCAAACGTGTCTTATGATAAGTGATTGTTGCAGGTTTCACAACAATAGTACTTTGATGTAAGAACATGGTGTGATAGACAGATATTGTATGTTCTAGAAACAGGAACACGTGTCTTATTCACATGTATAATGTGTAAAGTAAGCAGATGGAATTCAACAAAATTAGGAGCAATACAAGCTAGACATCATACATAACATGCAACCACATATAGCAATGCCAAGTTAGAGGAAGCACCTGTGATGGTGCACCAGGGGAGACGTGCTCATCATCAACACAGCTACTATCGTGGGTTTGTCACGACAGATGTCCTTGTGAAAGGACTTAGTTGTCGAACCATCTCTATGGGTTAGCTTAAAGGTGTTAAACCGGACAAGGGGACACGGGGAGTTTTATACTAGTTCGACCCCTTCGAGGAAGGTAAAAGCCTACGTCTAGTTGTGATTGGTATTGCTAGGGTTTCGAAGGCCAGGGAGCGAATACGCTTTGTCTGGCTCTCGAGTTGTTGTCCGCCCCTAAACCGCGGTCGGGTCGTCCCTTTATATTCATAGGTTGACGCCCTCCGGGCTACAGAGTCCCGAAGCCGGATCATAAACGTGTCCGGTTTGGTCTCTACTCTTCCTATCTTAAAATACAAGTTACACGACTAGGTCGGTTTACATTTACAGGCTGTAACCCGCCTTTGGGCCTTGGGCCTTCCGTAAAGCGCCATCATCCTTGCATCTTCATGGGCTTCTAATCTTCAAAGAGTCAACCCGGCTACATAAGGCCAGTTTACCTCCAGTAGTAATATCCCCAACATTAGGCCCCAGATTGGTTTGAACTTGTTCATGTCAATCTTCTACACTTAGAAAAAAATCTTCTCTCATATCTTCACCTTGATCTTGTAAACCGCCGTGACGTCATACTTCCAAATTATGATAAACCGCCCTGACGTCATCCATCCGTCAATGTCAGAGATTACCTTCATTTAATGTGTATTCAGCCACCGAGGCGACACCTTTATTGACTTATCCATTTTTTGGGCTCCTTGATTCCCGCACTTGCCGTTTTACCGCTTCGCCTTATAAATAGGGGCAGAGGACCCCTTTCTTTTCTTTCCGCTACCCATTCATCTCTTCTTCTTCCTCTCGACGACCCCGCACTCGAGCGCCGCCGTCATCTTCGAACCTCGCCTCTGCTTCGTCGTCGGCCGCTGCATCAACCTGTTCACACCAGAGTTCCATAGCGCCCTTTCCGCTGCTTCCGTGGTAGCAGTAAGTCCTTTCCCCCTTCTTTCCTAGATCCATTAGGGTTTCCTCGCTATTCTTGAGGTTCGTCAGAGCTTATAGCACTGTTCTTCCTTTGGCCCATAGATGAATGCTTCGTACTTATCATATCTCTTGCCGTGATGAATCTTCTGTTACCCTCACAAATACTTATACAAAAACGGCTGCAATCCTTCATAAACTGTTTCGGTCTTACCCTTTTAGGTTGAAATATTTTGCTTTTCTGTCTTGCCTTAGATCCGAAAGTTTTATACATCTATGTGAAATATGTTTCTTCTCACACCATTATAGGCGGTTTAACTTTGCATAATCAATCTGTACCATTAGCCCTCTGATAAACCGGAAGAGCCTTTTGTCTCCATAATTATATTCCGGTTTAACAGTGTCTGAGTACCCCTGTCGTGGTATTACCTTTTATGCATTATTGCATTGATCTCCGGTTTATGCCATGTCCTCTATCAGTATGTCTCTTACTCCATTGTATCGTGCATATAATCATGGGTGATTTATAAACCGGCCTTTCATTTTCAGCTTTGTTTGTTTTGCAATGGCCAAACAATTCACTGCCTGCAACTGGGCTCGTTCCCGGGTTACTAAGACTCAGTTGAATGAGATGGTCAGCATCGTCTCCCTACCTAAGAAAACTGAAATCAAATGGCGAGTTCCCGGAACAGAAAATCCTCCGACCCCAAGGCAGGGCGAGGTGGTGGTCTTTGTTGATCACATAGGCCATGGCTTCAAACCGCCAGGGTCAAAGTTTTATCGAGATGTGCTTGCCAGCTTCCAACTTCATCCGCAAGATATTGGTCCCAACTCGGTCTCCAATTTACGCAACTTCTAGGTCTTCTGTGAAGTATATTTACAAGAAGAACCAACTGCAGAACTGTTCCGGGATTTCTTCCACTTAAAACGGCGCACAGAGTTTGTAAATGGACCGAACACAGAACTTGGTGGTGTCTCGATTCAAAAGCGGAAAGAAGTTGAATTTTCTCATGCCAAAGATCATAGCGACCCAAAGGAATGGAACCAAACTTGGTTTTATTGCAGAGACACTTCGCGTGAAGATGAAAATCCCCTCCCCGGCTTTCGTGATCACATACTATCCAACACCCACCCAATGCCACAACGCCTAAGCTCTTCAGAAAGGAAAAAATACGCTCCTCAACTCGCCAAACTCTGGGCCTTTATGGCGAACGGTTTAACAGGCGCGGACTTTGTGCGCTGTTGGATATCCTGGAGTATCTTGCCGCTAAGCCGGCGTCCCGGTTTAATGTGTGAATATACCGGTGAGGTTGACGACCCTCAACGCCATTGCAACATCCAATTATCTGAGGAAGAAGTCACTGAAGGTGTAAAGAAGATTCTGAATGAATCGGAACTGATCTGTAGTCAAACCGGTCTGAGTCCATTCTATGCCAAGAACAAACCGCCTGCTGTAAGCATTATATTTCCCCCTCATCTCTAATATTTTTAGCTTATGCAACCTGTAATCCTTCTTCTTTGTATATAGGGACATGACCCCTTCTGGAAACGGAAAACCATAGAGAAAGCGGCAAAGCCGACTGGAGACAAAGCGGTCAAGCCATCCCGCCCAAAGACCAAAGCCGTAAAACGGACGTCAAAACGGAAAACAGCTGACCGGATTAATATGGAGCTTGATGATGATACTGATGATCCAGAAGTTGAGGTAGAACTTGACTCACTTGGCTCTCTTTTCATGCATCTCATTAACAATGATCTTCCTCAGGAGGACACAGAAGCTAGTCAAGCTGATGATGTAGAGGTAATTACCCTTTCCTCCGGTTCAGACTCTATGCCAACACAAAAAACTCGCCAAGCAGTCCGGAAAGTAAGCTTTTCTCATCCTCTTGCTCACTTGGATCCAACATTTATTTTGAAGACTCAGCAGCATGAAGCTTGCCGGACAACCCGGCACAGTGGCCAACAGGTCACTTCAGCCGGTTTACCTGATACTCCGGTTCGGAAGCGCCGGTCTGAGGTCTCTCCTACTTTTGACCATTCTTATCCCAAGGCAGGTTATTTCAGACAGCCTCTTAATCCGTTCGATTCAAATTATCAGGTGACACCTCCTTCATCTTCTGGTGAATCCACATCAACTCAACTCCCCCTTTGAAAACTGTGGCCGGGTAAGTTGTAAAAACCTTTCCTTTCAATGCGCCATAAATACTTTGAATAGGATGTTAATCCTCTTTTATTCTGTTTGCAGGGCCAAAGCCAGACCCAGTAAGAAAGCTTGGACCACCAATCCGCTCGAAGATCCGGTGCCAAAGAAGAAGAACCAAGAGGTGAACCGGAACAAATTCGTGAACCGGAAAGCCCTCATCCTGAAGCTGCTTCTGATAACCCGCCCCTTGAACCAGCAGATGCTGATCCTGCCGCGCCTGATGCTGAACCGGCAGAACCAAACCGGGCTAGTCCGGTGAAAGATGCTGAAATTCCAATATCATCAACCAAAAACCCTGAAGGCCAAGGTGATGACGTTATTATTACTGGAATGGGCCACAGCTCTCCTGGCCATCCCGTCATTTTGGCTCAACACAGTGCCAAAGAAGAGCAAGCTGCCAGGGAGAAAGGTAAATGGAGCAGCGATTTATCAAGCTATGCTCATCTTAATGCTGATGAGCTCCATTCTGGCTTCTTGAACCGTCTGCACTCAAACCGGGATTATGAAGCCAGTTTGGTGAACTTGATGAAAGAGCGATATGAGGTAAATTCCTCTCCCTTTGTTTATTGATTTATAGCTGAAATACTATCCCAAGTAGCCCCCAAGGGCCGTTTTATGATTGTTAATCATAAACCGGGTCTTTGTAACACTTTAAGCATCTCATCATTGATCCTTGCAATGGCAGGTCTCTAATAATATATAAGACTCATCTTGAAATAATTAGATAACTTTCTGCAGCATAGCCCCCAAAGGCCGGTTTAACTTGGCAAGTTAATCTGGTTTTTAATCCACACATCCGTTTTAGAACAGACACACATTAGCCCCCAAGTGTCAAGGATAATGCTTGCATTGTTCTGGAGACTTGTATAAAGTGTAGTACTTGAGAGCATATAGGCATTAGCCCCCAAGTATGAAGTGCATAACTTTGTTATACACTTTGTACTTAGCACATATATATGCTGTTTGTTTAACATACCTTCAATGTGGCAGGCTGAACTGAGAAGCAAAGATGCCCAAAATTCTGACTTGCAAGAGAATGTGAAATCACAACAAGCCGAGGCTGAAAAAGCCAAAGAGGAGCTGACCCAGGCCCTAGTCGTGATGGAAAAGTTGAAAGAATCTTTCAACAAAGATCGTGCTGACTGGGAAACCGAGAAATCTGGTTTAATCAAAAGAGCTGTAGACGCCGAGGCAGCCCTGAAGCCAGTGGTAGATGAACTAGCCGGTTTGAAACACCAAATCAATGCTATGACCTCTGCTATCTTTGGTAAGTACCTGCTTTATGTGTGTTGCATAAGTTGATGAACCTTATAACTGACCAAAATGTTGATAAAATCTTTGGCAGGTACCCGGATCGCTCATTTTGGCATAGATATGCGGATGAAACTCAAAGCGGCATACACATTGATTGAACAGCTATACTCTGGGTCTCAGCGGGCTATTTGCACGACAGCTTATAACAAACCGGCTCCCACTTTGATTAAAGAAACTCTTGAGAAGTTGGCCATGTTACCAGCCCGCATCGCCGAGTGGAAGAAAGCGGCTGCCAGAGCCGGAGCTTTAACTGCACTTATTCGAGCAAAAGCCTGGATTCCAGATCTTGAAGCGGAAGACATCATCAAAGGATACCCAGGTGTTAAAGAAGATGGTTCCAACTTTGACAATGATGATCTCCAGCGGCTGACCAAATAGATGCGGCCAGCAGCTAGCAAGTTGGCCGATGATACAGATTTGTCCCATTTTCAACCGTTTTACAATGCGGAGGGGAAGAGGAAGCCGGCCAACATCCATGAAGTTGAAGAACTTGTGCCTCCGATTCGTAAGCACACTTATGCTCCTGATATTAACCCCTCCAATCTTATCCATGAAGAAGTAGTGTTTCAAGCTTTAACTGGAATCGATTGGTCAACGGTTGATTTCCAGCGTCTGGGGAGGGATGAAGAAGTGTCGATACCAACTGACCCTCAACCATCAAACCGGCCAGACGAAGCATCCTAAACCGGTGGCCGGTTTACTGTCCATCGTGTGCCGATCTTGTGAAAAACAATTATGCCATTGGAGTCATTTTGAAGGCTTCTTGTAATAGGATAGCGAAAAACTCCTTTATTTGCCATGCCATTGAGTATGTTTTATAATGCCTGATGACAACTTGTGCCACCCTTTGGGATATATTTATGTATAACCCATGATGAATTGTGTTCCTGGGTGTAACAACTTAAAAGTGTCTAGCGGTTTACCGCTAGACTGGTCAATATATCCAGGAAGTGTACAGGACATAGATGAAATAATCAAAGTGTTTGTACAAAAAGCAGTATACATAACATACCTCATTGGTTGACCAACGGTGTATACGGCAAAGGTGTTAATACCAATCCGGAGCGTTGATAACCTCATCTCTATACTGCCGGTTTATATATTAAACCGGACCGGGATAACTACCGGGTTTTCTTTATAACACTGGTGATTTAGTCAAACCAGACCGGGTCAATAAACACCGGTTTAGAACTGATCATATGTCAACAACTTGTAGATGAGAAGCAAGCCGGGTCAAGGACACCGGTTTATCAAAAAAAATACTTATGAATTTCAACAAACAAAACTCAAACAGGGAAAATATGCAAGGCTTTTTACGAGCTGCCAGGCTCCAACTCGAGGCTTTTCATGGGCTGCCAGGCCTCTGAGTTAAACCATTTAACAAAGCCTTTTAAGATGGGCCTCCAATTAACCAATCATCGTTTTAACTTTGACAAGTTCAGGGTCTATAAAAGATCGACATGTCAAATGTTCGATGGGTCATACCAGGATTACCTGGACAGGAGTGGCTTACTTGATGAAGGCAGGTTAACCCAGTTTTTTAGGTGAATACACCAGGCTTTCAAGCCGTGGCTTGATAGCCAATTATGAGGGTCCTTTCAAACTCTTTGTTTCTTGCACAAAGAGCCCCCAAGTAACTTTGTGAGCTGTGCTCCGTGGGTGCCCATGTTTGAGTTTGTTCTTTGTGCAACACTCTCTTTGGCCCCACATAATTTCCTTTCTGGCTAAACGCCTATCAAGAGGTGTAGCTGTGGTGTGATAACAACCAAGCCCCCTAGTGATATCCTTTTGTCGTTTCAAACTGATCAAGAGGTGCAGCTATGGTTCAGATATGACCAAGCCCCCTAGTGATATTCTTTATATTCCTGCGGCTGTAGAGACCGGTTTAACAAAAAACTCCGCTTTGTCAGTAGAAACTCTTGTGAGCACACACATGATGTAAAAAGAACAGAGACCCCGCTTTAATGGAGGCTCCGGTTTATTATATAATATATACATTATCATAAATATGTACATAGAAAGAGCCTATGGCTCAAGTATAGTAAGGCCGAAGAAGAGCTATGTTCCATGGCCGCTTGGTCTCCTCCTCCGATTGACGTGAGTCTTTATGCTCTCGAACATCAATGAGGTAGTAAGACCCGTTGTGCAGATTTTTGCTGACCACAAAGGGTCCTTCCCAAGGTGGGGATAACTTGTGCATATCAGTCTAATCCTGGATGAGCCGGAGCACCAAATCGCCTTCTTGAAAGGTTCTGGTTTTAACCCGGCAGCTGTGATAATGTCGGAGATCTTGTTGATAAATCGCCGATCGTGCTGCTGCAAGAGCACGCTCTTCATCCAACAGGTCCAGAGAATCCTGACGTGTGTTCTCATTATCAGCTTCAACATAAGCTGTCACACGGGGCGAATCGTGATGGATGTCACTAGGAAGAACGGCCTCCGCTCCATAGACCATGAAGAAAGGTGTGTAACCCGTAGACCTATTGGGTGTGGTGTTGATGCTCCATAACACAGAAGGTAGCTCCTCAACCCAACAACCCGGCGTCCGCTTTAAGGGAACCATAAGCCTGGGTTTGATACCCCGTAGAATTTCTTGATTTGCCCTCTCTGCTTGACCATTAGATTGGGGGTGAGCCACCGACGCTAGATCAAGCCGGATGTGCTCACATTGACAAAATTCTTCCATCTCCCCTTTTGACAAGTTAGTACCCTTATCTGTTATAATGCTGTGTGGAAAGACAAACCGGAATATCACCTTCTTGATGAATTGAACCGCCGTGGCTGCATCACACTTGCTGACTGGCTCTGCCTCCACCCATTTAGTGAATTTATCAACTGCTACTAACAGGTGGGTCTTTTTGTCCTTAGAGCGCTTGAAGGGTCCAACCATATCAAGCCCCCAAGTTGCAAACGACCACGTAATTGGAATCATCCGCAACTCTTGAGCCGAAACATGTGCACGGCGGGCAAATTTTTGACATCCATGACATCTCTTGACTAAATCCTCCGCATCAGCATGCGCCGCCAACCAGTAAAAACCATGGCGAAAAACTTTGGCAACCAAAATCTCACAACCTTCTTGAGGAGAAACACAACGCTGAATTGCTCCTGAAACACTGTAACGATGTAACTCCCCGTTGAGTATGGTCATGGACTTTGAACGCCGGATTATCTGTCGAGCCAATGTTTCATCGTCTGGTAACTCGCCTTGGTTCATGTAAGCCAGATATGGGATCATCCAATCCGGTATGGAATGCAGAGCTGCCACCAACTGAGCCTCCGGATCAGGAATAACCAAATCTTCTTCGGTTGGCACCTTGACTGACGGATTATGCAACACATCAAGAAAGACATTGGGCGGGACCGGTTTACGCTGGGAACCAAGACGACTTAAAGCGTCCGCCGCTTCATTCTTCCGCCGGTCTATATGGTCCAGCTGATAACCCTTAAAATGACCAGCCACTGCGTCCACCTTTCGCCAATATGCAGCCATGAGTGGGTCCTTAGAGTCCCAAGTGCCAGACACCTGCTGAGCCACTAGATCTGAATCACCGAAGCACTTAACCCGGCTCAAATTCATCTCCTTAGCCATCCGAAGACCGTGGAGCAAAGACTCATATTCAGCTGCATTGTTAGTACAAGGGAACATTAAACAGAGGACATAACAAAACTTGTCACCTCGTGGGGAAGTTAGTATGACTCCAGCCCCCGAGCCCTCCAACTGTCTGGATCCATCAAAATGAATAGTCCAATGTGTATTATTAGGTCTCTCTTCAGGTGCCTGTAACTCCGTCCAATCATTGATGAAGTCCACGAGTGCCTGGGATTTGATCGCTGTGCGGGGTATATATTTGAGCCCATGAGGTCCAAGATCAATAGCCCACTTGGCAATCCGGCCAGTTGCTTCTCTGTTTTGAATGATATCGCCCAGAGGAGCTGAGCTGACCACTGTGATGGGATGGCCTTGAAAATAATGTTTAAGCTTCCGGCTTGCCATAAATACTCCATACACCAGCTTTTGCCAATGCGGATACCTCTGCTTTGACTCAATAAGCACCTCGCTGACATAATAAACCGGCCGTTAAACCGGATATTCCTTGCCAAGATCCTTGCGCTTTACTACAATGGCTACGCTAACAGCCCAGGCATTAGCAACCACATATAATAATAATGGCTCTTTATCGATCGGTGCTGCGAGCACGGGCGGTTCAGCTAGCTGTCCCTTCAGATCCTCAAACGCTTTATCAGCTGCCTCACTCCATAAAAGTTATCTGTTTTCTTGAGCATCTGATATAAGGGGATGGCCTTCTCTCCAAGGCGACTGATAAACCGGCTCAAGGCTGTAATCCGGCCGGCCAGACGTTGAACATCGTTGATACACGCCGGTTTAGCCAAGGATGTAATTGCTGCAATTTTTTCCGGATTAGCCTCAATACCTCTGTTTGACACCAGAAAACCTAAGAGCTTGCCTGCCGGGACACCAAAGACACACTTCTCCGGATTGAGCATCATCTTGTAAATCCGGAGATTGTCAAAGGTTTCTCTTAAATCATCTATCAATGTCTCCTTCTTTCTGGATTTTACGACAATATCATCCACATATGCATGGACATTGCGCCCAATTTGTTTATGAAGGCAATTCTGAACACATCGCTGGTAAGTTGTCTGTGCACTCTTGAGTCCAAAAGGCATGGAAACATAGCAGAAGGCTCCAAAGGGAGTTATGAAAGCTATTTTCTCCTGGTCCTTAACCGCCATTTTGATCTGATGATAACCAGAGTAAGCATCCAGAAAACACAAACGGTCATAACCTGCCGTAGCATCAATTATCTGATCAATGCGAGGGAGAGCAAAGGGGTCTGCAGGGCAAGCCTTGTTTAAATCTGTGTAATCCACACACATGCGCCAAGTGCCGTTTTTCTTAAGAACCAGCACCGGATTAGGTAACCACTCTGGATGAAAAACCTTGACAATAAACCCTACAGCCAACAGACAGGCTACCTCTTCACCGATAGCCTTACTTCTCTCTTCATTGAAGCGGCGGAGGAACTGCCGGACTGGTTTAAACTTAGGATCAATGTCGAGTGTGTGCTCTGCGAGTTCCCTCGATACACCTGGCATGTCACAAGGTTTCCATGCAAAGATGTCCCGATTCTCACGGATGAACTCGATGAGCGCGCTTTCCTATTTGGGATCCAGGTTAGCGCTGATGCTGAACTGTTTGGATGAATCGCCAGGAACAAAGTCAACCATCTTAGTGTCTGTAGCCGACTTGAACTTCAGCGCCGTATCATATTCCGTAGTCGGCTTTTTCAAAGAGGTCATGTCTGCCAGATCAACTTGCTCCTTATAGAATTTCAACTCCTCCGTGGCACAAACTGACTCAGCATAAGCCGCATCACCTTCCTCACACTCCAAAGCAATCTTTCTGCTTCCATGTACTGTGATGGTCCCTTTATGACCTGGCATTTTAAGCTGTAGATAAACATAACACGGCATCGCCATGAATTTAGCATAGGTCGGCCGCCCAAACAAGGCGTGGTACGGACTTATGATTTTTACCACCTCAAATGTAAATGTTTCTGACCTTGAATCATAGTCATCTCCAAAAGCTACCTCCAAAGCTATCTTGCCAACAGGATATGCAGACTTACCAGGCACCACACCATGAAAGACCGTATTCAACGGTTTAAGATTCTTATCTGTCAACCCCATACGGCGGAATGTATCATAATATAAAATGTTGATGCTACTTCCCCCATCCATGAGTACTTTGGTAAACTTGTATCCCCCAACTTGAGGGGCTACTACGAGGGCCAAGTGACCTGGATTATCAACCCGGGTGGGTGATCCTCTCTACTCCATAGAATAGGTTGCTCACACCAGCGTAAATACTGAGGTACTACCGGTTCAACAGAGTTTACTGCCCTTTTGTGAAGCTTCTGATCATGCTTACACAAACTAGTAGTGAAGACATGATATTGCCCGCTATTTAGCTGCTTGGGATTGCTCTGATAACCCAACTGCTGCTGCTAATTTCCTTGATGGTTGTAACCTCCCTGGTTACCTTGGTGCCCTTGATTGATGTGTCCGGTTTGGTTGCCTTGAAATCCTAAACCAGAACCGCCACCTCCGTAACCCGGCCCATGGAAACCTCCTCCTGAACCACCGGGCGGGCCGTTATCATACTGGAACATATTGGAATTCTTGAAATCCCGCATGATATAACCGTCCTTCCATAGATGTGATGTCGACTTCTCCTTTGATCCATGCTTTGGACAGGGCTGATTCAACAGGCGCTCCAAATTGGGGTCTGAACCTCCGCCCCTCTGGGGCTGCTTGCCCTTACGGCGCTGGCCATTCTCCTGTGCATTGGTGTTAGCAACAAAGTCCAAGCTGTCGTCGGCCTTGCGCTTACCACCATTTCCATGGCCTACCGGATTATGCTGCTGACCTTTGGCATTGCTGTTCTTCTTACCTTTCCCCGGTTTATCCTCCTTTGAGTCCGGGTCCTTGGTATTATCTGAATCGGCGTATTTAACCAAAGTGGCCATGAGCGTTGACATATCATTGCAATGATGTTTGAGTCTTCCCAACTTCTGTTTGAGTGGTAAGAAACGACAATTGCCCTCTAATGTTAACACTGCAGTATCTGCATTGATACGATCTGATGAATGCAAAATCGCTGAGACCCGTTTGACCCAATGGGTCATGGATTCCCCTTCCTCTTGGACACAAGCGGCCAGATCCATGATTGACATTGGCTGCTTACAAGTATCTTTGAAGTTCTGGATAAACCGGTGTTTTAACTCAGCCCATGATCCGACAGAGTTGGTTGGTAAGCTCTTCAACCAAGTGCGAGCTGTTCCTTCCATTATCATGGTGAAATATTTAGCACACACTGCTTCATCCACATCTAACATCTCCATTGCCATCTCATAGCTCTCCACCCATGCCTCTGGTTGCAAATCGGCGGTGTAATTTGGTACCTTACAAGGTCCCTTGAAATCCTTGGGCAGTCTCACATTACGCAAAGCGGGGGTAAGACAGGGCACCCCTAAGGAACTGAACACCACACCTAGCTCTACTGAGGCCGTAGGGTGAACCAGAGTATGTTGCCGTGCTCCGTCCCGAGCTGCCAACTCAGCCTCTTGACGTGCGCGGCCATAGTCCACAACATCCTGCGCATTAGCGCCTCCCCCTGCCGGGTTGTTCCTCGTGGTGAATTTCGGCGACGTGCACTACTGGACACGGCCGGTTTGTCCTCCACGTGTCTGCTATAGCTCCGGCTTGGACGGGGAGTGGAATGAATCCTCTCACGACTGTGTGAATACGCCTGCTATTGATTTAGCGTTGTTTGAAGGAGATCTCTGGCCCGACGTGCTTCCACCGCAACTGGTGACTCGCCGTCGGTCGGGAGGGCCGCTAGGCGTGAAGCGGCGGCCACAATGTTGTCCAACGAGTTGGAATAATGCCCAGGAGGTGTTGGTACATACTGTGGCACAATGTTGTTCTGGCGAGGTGGGTCCATCGAGCGCGGTTGAACCGGCGCTCCTGTTCCCGGTGCCTCCGCCCGCTTTAGTATGGGTTGGTTACCAGCTCCTGCTCCTGGTGTGTTGAAGAGATTCTGCAGCTCGTAAACCGACGGAAGACGCGATCGGTACCTTCTTCTCATGATTTCCTATGAAGCATTCTGATCCAGCCTAATTCGTTAGGCCCGTGCTTCCAATTCAGCCCGCTCTGTAGCCATCCTAGCATTCTCTGTTGCCAGGTCCGCTTTAGCCTGGGCTATCTGATCTTTTACCTTTGCCATCTCCGCATTGTGCTGATCCCTGGCTGCTGCATCCACCTCCGCGGCCATCAACGTTGCCAAAGCGTCGAACAAATCAGACAGGACTTGGGCTAGAGGCGGCGCTGAGCTTCCTGCCCCTGCTGGTGTGGCCGTTGTTGAACCGGAGAGCATTGCTGCGGCAATAGATGAATGAGGCACTGATTGTGTGCCGGCCATGAAGATGGCGGCCCGGTTTGGCAGATGAGGAGAATCCGGAATGTTGTTGCCCTCGGATCCTCCATCAATCCGACCGTCCTGCAACTGGTAAAGTGATTTGGTCTCTCCAGAAGACTCGTCATCAGAACAGACCATGGTCTCTCCATTGGACACTGGCCCGTCCTCGTACCTCGATCCATGGATGACACCTATGAAAACATGCCTTGCCTCGGGCTGAACCGGCGAAGAACTTGCACACCGAGCCGTTTCGATGATGTTGGTGCAGATGTCCAGCTCAGGGGCCGGTTCGCCGATCTTGCCAATGAAGACGTGAATCCCACCAAAGGGGACCCGGTACCCGTATTCGATTGAATCGGCCTCGGGACCCCATCCTGCATTGTCGATGTAGAGCTTGCCGCGACGACTCTTCATCATCCGGCCCACAGCGTATCCCTTAAGTCCATCAAAGCTGCCCTTCAAGCACTCAAAACCATCGTGCGATAGCCCCACGATGGGCGCCAACTGTCGTGGGTTTGTCACAGCAGATGTCCTTGTGAAAGGACTTAGTTGTGGAACCATCGCTACGGGTTAGCTTAAAGGGGTTAAACCGGACAAGGGGACACGGGGAATTTTATACTAGTTCGGCCCCTTCGAGGAAGGTAAAAGCCTACGTCTAGTTGTGATTGGTATTGCTAGGGTTTTGAAGGCCAGGGAGCGAATCCACTTTGTCTGGCTCTCGAGTTGTTGTCCGCCCCTAAACCGCGGCCGGGTTGTCCCTTTATATTCATAGGTTGACGCCCGCTGGGCTACAGAGTCCCGAAGCTGGATCATAAACGTGTCCGGTTCGGTCTCTACTCTTCCTATCTTACAATACAAGTTACACGACTAGGGTGGTTTACATTTACAGGCTGTAACCCGCCTTTGGGCCTTGGGCCTTCCGTAAAGCGCCATCATCCTTGCATCTTCATGGGCTTCTAATCTTCAAAGAGTCAACCCGGCTACATAAGGCCGGTTTACCACTAGTAGTAATATCCCCAACAGCTACGTCAAGTGTCTATGCATGTGTTGTCTTGGAAATCATCTTGTGGGGATGGAGGAGTAGAATCTATAGAGGCCCTTAGTTTGGAAGGAGCACCTTTATCCGCTACCTTGCTAACTTCCTTCCGCTTTATTGATTTTGAATTGTCAAGTAAAACCGACAAGAAAAAGCAATAAAATTCACTCTTCAGAACTCATTCGTGCATGATACTGACAATCACTACTTTGATGTAAGGCAAACACATCATATGAGGATGGAATAATACGAAAAACAGGACGACATGGCATATTCACAACTGTTTGTGTAAACTAAGCAAAAACCACTTCAACAAATAAGAAGCAATGCAAGCTAGACACCACATGAAAGATGCAACCAATATGACTCTTCCAAGTTAAAAGCATCCCATCATAAATGGCATTTCAACAAATTGGAAGCAGTGCATGCTATAAATCATATGAAAGATGCAACTAATATCACATTGCATATACTAAAGGTGTCTCGTCATACCGATTGATGTGGGATACAAAAAAACAATAGTTTTATGTAAGGACATGCTTAATAGACACATGTACTATGTACTAAAAATAGGAAGGCATGTCACATTAACAGGTATAATGTATAAACTAAGTAGAATAGCACATGCAATTTAACCAGATTGGAAGAATTACAATCTAGGCACCATATGCAACATGCAACCACATATCACGCTGCCAAGTTAGAGCAAGCACCTGCGATGCTAGTGTAGGGGAAATGCGGTAATCAACTATAGAGCTACGTTCACTATCTTCATCTAGCCTTGCCGTTTCTTGAGAATCATGTCGGGAGGCTGACGCTGCATTCTTTAAATGAGGATCTTTACTCACAGTAGTCCACTGGCCTGGCTGCCTCATCATAAGTGATTGATGAGGGATACACAAGAACATTAGTTTGATGTAAGAACATGGTTAATAGACAGATGTACTAGTATGTACCAAAAACAGGAAGGCATGTCATATTCAAAGGTATAATGTGTAAGCTAAGCAGATGCAATTTAACCAAATTGGAAGCAATACAAGCTAGACATCCGGCTGGAGTGGTGAGCATGATCATCTAGGACCTGAGAGCCTGGTGGGAGGCGGGCTGCTTCGCCACCATCATGGCTTTTTAGTTGGCTTCCAAGTGATGCCTGTCTATGCTGGGCTTGTCACTGGCTCGGCCAGTGCCCTGACTAGCTATTTGTCTTCTGGTGCTCACGGGATGGTGGTTCATGTAAAAAATATATTTCCTTATCTTAATAAAGACCGACTTCGGCCTTTTGAATACAAGCTAGACACCATATGCAACATGCAACCACATATGGCACCGTGAAGTTAAAGCAAGCAGCTGGGATGGTGGTTCGTTGTGAGCGAGGTCATCAACTCCAGAGCTACGTTTACCGTCTCCATCTGCTGACACTGCACCTATTATAAGGTTGAAACGTGTCTGGCCTATCCGCGTATGATGCTAGAGTGACTTCTCTCTTTTCTTTTTTGCTTCTCTCATAGTAGCAGAGTCTGAAATAGCTTGCATAAAAACATAATAGTGAGAGTATGGGTGAAGTGTGTGAAGAACTAGTGCACTGTAAAAGTAGCAGATAGGAGGTGGCTGAAAATAAATGACAGGAGACATATGAGAGCTCTACAACATTGCATGGCAAACAAAATTAGATTCTACTCCGTATGATTTTGTAATATATGAGCATAGGAAATGCAGGTACTCCTCCATCACACCACCACATGTTGTCCTATTAAGATAACAGTCGACTGAAAATAAATAGGTCATTGATCAGTTTATGAACCGTCCGATCTATAAAGGAATGGGTAGATGACCTTCGTCTACCTCCTGCTAGTCACTTTTGACGATCTTTCTCAAACCGCCAGCGACCACCGGCCCAGACTGAGGGAGTCCTGGATTAAGGGGTCCTCGGGCGTCCGGGCTATGTGACATGGGCCAGACTGATGGGCATGAAGATACAAGACAGAAGACTTCCTCTCGTGTCCGGATGGGACTCTCCTTTGCGTGGAAGGTAAGCTTGGCGTTCGGATATTGTAACACCCCGTATGTAACCTGCCATATTTGTATTCCAACTCTTGCCTTTTCCGGCACTAAGTTATGATATTTCCTCGCTGTCAGGTTTCTGTCTTCGTGTTTTTTTGTCTTTGTCATGCATCTCATATCATGTCATCATGTCCATCGCATTTGCATACGTGTTCGTCTCATGCATCCGAGCATTTCCCCGTTGTCCGTTTTGCATTCCGGCGCTCCTATCTCCTCCGGTGTCCCCTTTTACCTCTTTTCGTGTGCGGGTATTAAACATTCTCGGATTGGACCGAGACTTGCCAAGTGGCCTTGGTTTACTACCGGTAGACCGCCTATCAACTTTCATGCCATTTGGACTTCGTTTGATACTCCAACGGTTACCGAGGGACCGTAAAGGCCTCGTGTGTGTTGCAGACCAACACCTCTCCAAAGTAGCCCAAAACCCACCTAAACCCCCTCCATCATCTAGGTCATTCAATCACGATCGCATGTCCAAAAACCGTGCTCAATTTGGAGCCTGCTAGCTCCATCTACCTATAAAAAGGTCCTCCCATTCCAAATCCCGGATCTCTTCCTCCCCAAACCCTAAAAATCCACTCCCCGCGCCGCCGGACACATCCGGAACAGACCTGACGCGTACGCCCCGCCACCTCAGCGAATCCCACGCTGTCACGTGGCGCGCCGCCGCCCTCTCCTCTGTCGGCCCGGGCAGCCCAGATCGGGCCCCCGAGGCCCATCGCCTCCCGCGCCTCGCTCTGCCACCACGCGCCGCCCGGCTCCGCCGCCCGCCATCTGGCGCCGCCCCTCCGTCGCTCCGCCGCCTCACCATCGTCGTCCCCGCGTCCGGCCGGCCACCGCGCGCCGCCCCTCGTCGCCCTTCGCCGCGCCGCCCGAGGCCGCCGGCGCCTCTCCTCGCCGACCTTGTTCCGGCCGCTTCCGGCGACCCCCGTGAACTCCGGCGACCCCGCGCAGCGTCTCCGGCGAGCCCCTCGGTCTAACCTCGGATTCCGTGCAGATCCAGATCTGAAATCTTGAGGGTTGACTTTTGCCCTAATTTCTAGTAATTTTAGCGTTTTTCATCGCATCATAACTCTGCATCCGTGGCTCCGTTTTGGGTGTGTAGCACATCAAATTGTTCGTCTCGACGAGTACTTCATTTCATTCCATTGCACCATGTTCATTTGAGTTCATCTTGATGCCCTCAATGCTATTGCAAGAGGGCTATGCAATGTATGTTTCAGATTCATATCAGTAATTGGACTTTTGTCATTTTTGCCATGATTAATGTGTGCCTCCTATGAACTTGAGCCCTACATGTGTTTTGAAGTATGCCATGCCATCTTTACAGGGGTGTATGCCATGTATTTTTGTGATCTTTGTGGTGACTAGCACAAGCATGCAAAGTAGCCCTCGTAATGTTGCTGATTCCAGGGACTTAGAAATCTTCTAAGGCTTTGCCCTGTTAATATTTTTATGCCATGTAATCATGTTGCTACCAAGTGATCCATGCCTCTTTTGAGCATGATCAGTAAGGATGTTTTGTAGATATTGTTGTGCTCTATCCATCCATGTCTTTGTTTGCATTTATTGAGCACCCTAGCTTGACTCAATTGAGCTCTACTTTTGCTATAAAATGTTCCTGGTAGAATGTTTACGTGTTAAGCATTTTTGCCGATGTTGTTGTAGTTGATCCATGCATGCTATGAGGTTGTTCTTGCCATGTTTAGCTTCTATGCCATGTCTACTTGCTGGTTATGTGCTTAGTTTTTCATGCAATGCCTTGTGGTGAGTGCATCGAGCTCGTAAACATGCCTACTTAATATCTGTTTTGCCATGTTCCAGTTTTCTACCAAGTCTAAATCTGTTAACGAAAGTTGCTATGTTCTCATGGTTGCCATTGTATTTTCTGATCCCTTTTGGCTTATGGTCAGTAAGGGACTTTTGTTGTATGCTTTGAGTAGCTTCATGACATGCCTTGCCTTGCCATGATATGTTCCTGTAGCATGTTGTTATCTTGCTCTAAACATTGCTTCCTGATGTTAAATTCCTGACATGTTGTTAGTTTCACTAAGTCTGTAACCTGTTGTCTTTTGCACTTTTGCCATGCTTGTTTGAACCTGCTATTGAGTGAATTAGCCGTAGCTCAGTGTTCATCTTTTGTCAAGCATCTTGAGTGGATCCTGCCATATACTTTGTTGTTATGTTAGAGTGATGTAGCTTGTTGTTCTTGATGCATTTAGATGGCCTCGTGCTGTTAATCGCAGATCGGTGCCATATTTGTTTTGCTTGTCATTTGCAAACCGTGCATCCGATTCCGGTGATCTTTATATCGATTTCGACCGAAATCAACTCCTTCCAGTGGCACTCTTGGATTTCCAAGTTGAGGCCAGGTTCAATTTTCCTTTCCGAAACATGCATATGCATTGCATATCGCATCCCGCATATCATGCCATTTTTGCATCATGTTGCTTGTGCATTGCACGTGGTTGATTGTGTCTCCCTTTGCTTGTGTTCTTTCTTTGGGTAGATCCGGGAGACAATTACGTGATTGAGGAACCCGTTGAGTATGCTTACGAGGATCAAGCTAACGTCAACTCGGAGAACTTTGCAGGCAAGATGATCATACCCTCGAAATCACTTCTATCTTTGCTTGCTAGATGCTCGCTCTATTGCTATGCCTATGCTACGATACCTACCACTTGCTTATCATGCCTCCCATATTGCCATGTCAAACCTCTAACCCTCCTTGTCCTAGCAAACCGTTGTTTGGCTATGTTACCGCTTTGCTCAGCCCCTCTTATAGCGTTGCTAGTTGCAGGTGAAGATTGGAGTTTGTTCCTTGTTGGAACATGTTTATTGTTGGGATATCATTATTATATCTTGTCTATTTTTTGATGCACCTATATACTTGGTAAAGGGTGGAAGGCTCGGCCTTATGCCTGGTGTTTTGTTCCACTCTTGCCGCCCTAGTTTCCGTCATACCGGTGTTATGTTCCTTGATTTTGCGTTCCTTACACGGTTGGGTTATAATGGGAACCCCTTGACAGTTCGCCTTGAATAAAACTCCTCCAGCAATGCCCAACATTGGTTTTACCATTTGCCACCTAGCCTCTTTTCCCTTGAGTTTCCGGAGCCCGAGGGTCATCTTTATTTAAACCCCCGGGCCAATGCTCCTCTGAGTGTTGGTCCAAACTAGAGCCCCTTGCAGCGCCACCTCGGGGAAACTCGAGGGCTGGTTTTAGTTGTACGGATTGCTTATCCGGTGTGCCCTGAGAACGAGATATGTGCAGCTCCTATCGAGATTTGTTGGCACATTCGGGTGGTTTTTCTGGACTTGTTTTACCATTGTCGAGATGCCTTGTAACCGGGATTCCGAGTCTGATCGGATTGTCTTGGGAGAAGGAATATCCTTCGTTGACCGTGAGAGATTGTGATGGGCTAAGTTGGAACCCCCTGCAGGGATTTTAACTTTCGAAAGCCGTGCCCACGGTTATGGGCAGATGGGAATTTGTTAATGTCCGGTTGTAGAAAACCTGAAACTTAACTTAATTAAAATGAATCAATAGAGTGTGTGGCCGTGATGGTCTCTTTTCGGTGGAGTCCGGGAAGAGAACATGGTCTCGGGTTATGCTTGAACGTAGGTTGTTCTAGGATCACTTCTTGATCATAGTTTATCGATCGTGCCTTTGCCTTCTCTTCTCGCTCTCATTTGCGTATGTTAGCCACCATATATGCTAGTCCTTGCTGCAGCTCCACCTCATACCTTTTACCCTTCCTATAAGCTTAAATAGTCTTGATCGCGAGGGTGTGAGATTGCTGAGTCCCCGTGACTCACAGATTACTTCCAAAACCAGATGCAGGGACCGATGATACCGCTCCAGGAGATTCGACTGAGCTCAAGTGGGAGTTCGATGAGGACTCAGGATGATACTATGTTTCTTTTCCAGACGATCAGTAGTGGAGCCCAGTTGGGGCGATCGGGGACTTTGTTGCATTCTGGGGTTGTCTTTATTTTGGTTCCGTAGCCGGACCTTGATTGTATCTGGATGAATGTAATGTTATTTATGCTATTGTGTGACGTGGCGATTGTAAGCCAACTATGTACCTCTTTTCCTTATTCATTACATGGGTTGTGTGAAGATTACCCCACTTGCAACATTGCTTACAATGCGGTTATGCCTCTAAGTCGTGCTCCGACACGTGGGAGATATAGCCGCATCGTGGGCGTTACAGATATGAAGATTCCTTCCTGTGTAAACCGACTCTGTACAACCCTAGGACCCTCCGGTGTCTATATAAACCAAAGGGTTTAGTCCGTAGAGGCAATCACAATCATACTGCCTAGACATCTAGGGTTTAGCCATTACGATCTCGTAGTAGATCAACTCTTGTAATCCTCATATTCATCAAGATCAAAGCAGGAAGTAGGGTATTACCTCCATCAAGAGGGCCCGAACCTGGGTAAACATCGTGTCCCTCGTCTCCTGTTACCATCGACCTTAGACGCACAGTTCGGGACCCCCTACCCGAGATCCGCCGGTTTTGACACCGGCATTGGTGCTTTCATTGAGAGTTCCACTCTGATGTCAAAGACATGATTGATGGTGCGCCTTGTCATCAAGGACATTATCACCTCTGGAGGAGCCATGGCCTCAGGCCAAACCCTCCGGCTGGGCGGCTTTACCATGATCGCCCGTTCGGCCGACATGCTGATGATGACTTCTCAGGTCATCAATATCGTCTCCGTGTTGACTCTGAATACTCCAAGCGGATGGATCTGGTGGAGTTATCGTCTTTAAACGAACTCCTGGATCGCATCGCCGCCATGGGGGCACTACAGACTACGATCAGATTGGGCTTAAACCCGATCAAAGAGAAATCAAATCTCCACCGATCGCCCATCAGATAGCGGTCGTAGAGGAGCAAAACAACAACTTTTCCCCAGTGTTGAGGACGAGCTATGTTCGGATTTCCGAGATCGAAGAGCCTGATACCTGTTTGCCTCCAAACCTAGAATCGGGTGTTGAGCCTGGAAAATCACTTAACATCCCGGAGCTCGAGCTAATAAGCTCAGAAGTTTTTCAAACTCCGGACACTAAATTGGGTCAGGGATCAGATTTAAAGCCACCCACCCACCACAAGCAACATTCACCAAGAGATTCCGGCCCTCCAGATATATGCGACCTCATGTACGTAGGACAAAAGTCTTAGGAAACAGTCCATCACTTTTGGGCCAAATTCCTCCTTATCAAAGACAAGATTAAAGATTGTCGCGACGAGGACGCGATTTTAGTATTCTGCAATAATTGCACGGACGAAGGAATCCTCAACGCCATCAACCACTGTCGCGTATTACACTTCGCTGATTTGGCAACCATAGTGCGGAAGTACTGCCCAATGGAAAGTACCTAGAAAACTCAGACAACTCGCTGGGAACAACCAGTCTCCACTCAACCCCTCTGGCGAGCAAAAAGGATGCACCCTCGTGGGGCACCCGACCCCATAGTGAAGAAGACTAAGCCCATTACGGGACGTGGAACCGTTCTGGATGGATGGCACGATAGGCCATGCAAAATACACATGACACATGACACCGGATATCGTACCAACCCACAACCTTAGAGCATGTTGGATACTCCGACAAGTGGCCAAGAGCGGCGAGGTTATCCTCATCAACAACACCTC
>NC_041392.1:402537128-402694119 GCF_002162155.2 Triticum dicoccoides
AGTATTGGCGGTCTCAAGACTTTTGCTTCAAACAATGCGCAAGAGGGCACTCCGCGACTTCGCCGAAGTCCGCCAAGTCGCAACAATAAACCCCTGGAACGACACGGCCATAACTTTCAATGCCAGTGACGAACCAAAATTCTAGTTAGTCCGGGCACCAGTCACCTTGGTCCTCAATCCAATTGTGGATGGATTTCGGCTCACTAAAGTGCTCATGGACGGCGGCAGCGGACCAAACCTCATCTACGAGGACACACTCAATAAAATGGAAATACACAGGAGCTGCATCGAGCAAAGTAATACGACCTTCCGAGGAATTATTTCCAGTCGGGACGCGCGATACGCGGGGAAAATTACACTCGACGTGGTTTTTGGCACGCCGGAGAACTATCAGTCCGAAGAGATAACCTTCCAAGTGCCCCCTTTCAATAGTGGATATCACGCCCTGTTGGGGCGAGATGCATTCACACGCTTTCAAGCTATACCTCATTACGAGTATATGAAGCTCAAGATGCCCGGGCCCAACGGTATTATCACTCTCGCCAGTGATACGGACATAGCCCTCCGTGCCGAAAACAAAACCGCATCCCTGGCCCTCGAGGCACTGTCAAAGGCCCTCGCGGCCGAAGAGTTAACCGCACTATGCTCCATGGTGGATAGGGCCGACGTAATCCTTGATAAGCGGCCCAAATCCACCTCCTTCAAACCAGCAGATGAAATAGTCAAATTTCAAGTCCACTCGATGGACTCCAAGAAGGCAGCTTCCATCGAGGCACAGCTGGACCCAATGGTTGATGCTGCACTAGGAGCATTCCTGCGTGAAAACTAGGACATATTTGCCTGGCACCCTTCTGATATGTGATATGTCTCCGTCGTATCTACTTTTCCAAACACTTTTGCGCTTGTTTTGGACTCTAACTTGCATGATTTGAATGGAACTACCCCGGACTGACGCTGTTTTCAGCAGAATTACCATGGTGTTATTTATGTGCAGAAACAAAAGTTCTCGGACTGACCTGAAACTTCACGGAACATATTTTCGGAAATAATAAAAAATCCTTGCACAAGATGAAGACCAGGGGGGCCATCACCTGTCCACGAGGGTGGGGGCGCGCCTGCCCTCCCTAGGGCGCGCCCCCTACCTCGTGGCCCCCCTGGAGCTCCTCCGACCTCAACCCCAACTCTATATATTTGGTTTTGGTTGAAAAAAATCAAAGAGAAGGATTCATCGCGTTTTACGATACGGAGCCGCCGACAAGCCCTAAAACCTCTCAGGAGGGCTGATCTGGAGTCCGTTCGGGGCTCCAGAGAGGGGAATCCATCGCCATCAACATCATCAACCATCCTCCATCACCAATTTCATGATGCTCACCGCCGTGCGTGAGTAATTCCATCGTAGGCTTGCTGGACGGTGATGGGTTGGATGAGATCTATCATGTAATCGAGTTAGTTTTGTTAGGGTTTGATCCCTAGTATCCACTATGTTCTGAGATTGATGTTGCTATGACTTTGCTATGCTTAATGCTTGTCACTAGGGCCCGAGTGCCATGATTTCAGATCTGAACCTATTATGTTTTCATCAATATATGAGAGTTCTTGATCCTATCTTGCAAGTCTATAGTCACCTATTATGTGTTATGATCCGTTAACCCCGAAGTGACAATAATCAGGATACTTACCGGTGATGAGTGTAGTTTGAGGAGTTCATGTACTTACTATGTGTTAATGCTTTGTTCCGGTACTCTATTAAAAGGAGGCCTTAATATCCCTTAGTTTCCTTTAGGACCCCACTGCCACGGGAGGGTAGGACAAAAGATGTCATGCAAGTTCTTTTCCATAAGCACGTATGACTATATTCGGAATACATGCCTACATTACATTGATGAATTGGAGCTAGTTCTGTGTCACCCTAGGTTATGACTGTTACATTATGAACCGCATCCGGCATAATTCTCCATCACTGATCCATTGCCTACGAGCTTTCCATATATTGTTCTTCGCTTGTTTACTTTTCCGTTGCTATTGCTATCATCACTACAAAATACCAAAAACATTACTTTTGCTATCATTACCTTTTGTTACCCTTACCACTACTATCATATTACTTTGCTACTAAATACTTTGCTGCAGATATTAAGTTTCTAGGTGTGGTTGAATTGACAACTCAGCTGCTAATACTTGAGAATATCCTTTGGCTCCCTTCGTGTTGAATCAATAAATTTGGGTTGAATACTCTACCCTCGAAAACTGTTGCGATCCTCTATACTGGTGGGTTATCAAGACTATTTTCTGGCGCCATTGCCGGGGAGGATAGCTCTATTCTTTGAGTCACTTGGGATTTATATCTACTTATCATTATGAAGAACTTGAGAGATCCAAAAACCAAGATTTATCCCTCAACTACGAGGGGAGGTAAGGAACTGCCATCTAGCTCTGCACTTGATTCACCTTCTGTTTTGAGTAAGATTGTGACACCTAAACCTGCTTCTGCTATTCGTTCTGATATGTCGCATGTTATTGATGATGCCACTTCTGCTATGCATGATACTTATGATGAAACTACTTCTATGCTTGATACTACTGTGTCACTTGGTGAATTTCTTGATGAACAACTTGCTAGGTTTAGAGAGAATGAAAATATTGAATCCGATAATATTGATGAAAGTGATGATGAAGACTTGCCCGTTATTCCTAAGGGTTATGTTTTTGATAATGAAGCTTCTTTAGCTATTTTAGCTTGCAAAGATAGTTATGAACTTAAGAGGTTATTAGCTAAATGGAATAAGCAATCTCTAAATGCTAGGATGAAACCTGACCCTGCTTTTGCTACTTCACCTATCTTTGTTACTGATAAGGATTATGAATTCTCTATTGATCCTGATATAATTACTTTGGTTGAATCTGATCCTTTTCATGGCTATGAATCTTAAACTGTTGTGGCACATCTTACTAAATTAAATGATATAGCCACCCTGTTCACTAATGATGAGAGAACTTGCTACTTTTATATCCTTAAAATATTTCCGTTCTCATTAAAGGGTGATGCTAAGATATGGTTTAATTCTCTTGATCCTGGTTGTGTGCGTAGTCCCCAGGATATGATTTATTACTTCTCTGCTAAATATTTCCCTGCTCATAAGAAACAAGCTTCTTTAAGGGATATATATAATTTTGTGCAAATTGAAGAAGAGAGTCTCCCACAAGCTTGGGGGAGGCTTCTCAAGTTACTTAATGATTTGCCTGATCATCCTCTTAAGAAAAATGAAATACTTGATGTGAGGGATATTACTACTGGACATAAACCGGCCAGGAATAGCCGGATTAGCTTTATAATGATTAGAAGCCCATGAAGACGTAAGCATGATGATGCTTTACGAAGGCCCAAGGCCCAAAGGCGAGTTAAGGCATGTAGATGTAAACCGACTTAATTGTGTAACTTGTTTTGTAAGATAGGAAGTGTGGAGGCCGAACCGGACACGTTTATGATCCGGCTTTGGGACTCTATAAACCGGCGGGCGTCAACCTGTGTATATAAAGGGACGACCTGGCGGCGGTTGAGGAACAACAACTCGAGAGCCAGACAAAGCGGATTCGCTCCCTGGCCTTCGAAACCCTAGCAATACCAATCACAACTAGACGTAGGCTTTTACCTTCATCGAAGAGGCCGAACTAGTATAAACTCCCCGTGTCCCCTTGTCTGGTTTAACCCCTTTAAGCTAACCCGTTGCGATGGCTCCATGACTAAGTCCTTTCACAAGGACAACTGCCGTAACAAACCCACGACAGTTGGCGTCCACCATGGGGCTGCCGCACGATGGTTTCGAGTTCTTGAAGGGCAGCTTTGATGGACTCAAGGGATACGCTGTGGGCCGGATGACGAAGAGTCGTCGCGGAAAGCTCTACATTGACAACACAGGATGGGGTCCCGAGGCCGATTCAATCGAATACGGGTACCGGGTCCCCTTTGGTGGGATTCACGTCTTCATCGGCAAGATTGGCAAACTAGCCCCTGAGTCGGACATCTGCACCGACATCATCGAGATGGCTCAGCGTGCAAGCCCTTCGCCGGTTCAGCCCGTGGCGAAGCATGTTTTCGTAGGCATCATCCATGGAGCGGAATACGAGGACGGACTGGCGTCCGATGGAGAAACCGTTGTCCGTTCTGACGACGAGTCTTCTGGAGAGACCGAATCGCTCTATCAGTTGCAGGATGGCCGGATTAGTGGAGGATCCGAGGGCAACAGTATTCCGGACTCCCCTGATCTGCCAAACTGGGCGCTATCTTCATGGCCGGTACACAGTCGGCGCCTCATTCTTCAGCTGCCGCAGCAATACTCTCCGGTTCAACAACGGCCATGCCGGCAGGGGCAGGAAGCTCTGTGCTGCCTCCGGCTCAAGTCATGTCTGACTTGTTCGACGCTTTGGCAACATTGATGGCCGCAGAGGTGGATGCAGCAGCCCGGGATCAACACAACACGAAGATTGCAAAGGTGAAGCATCAGATAGCTCAGGCTAAAGCGGACCTAGCGGCAGAGAACGCTAGTATGGCTACAGAACGGGCCGAGTTGGAAGCTCAGGCCTACCGGATTAGGCTGGATCAGAATGCTTCCGAAGAAGTCATGAGAAGAAGGTACCGATCGCATCTCCCGTCGGGTTATGAGCCACGAAATCTCTTCAATATGCCAGGAGCAGGAACTAGTAACCAGCCAATATTAAACCGGACGGAGGCACCAGGAATAGGAGCGCCGGTTCAGGCATGCACAATGGACCCGCCTCGTCATAATAACATTGTGCCACAATATGTTCCAACACCTCTTGGGCATTACTCCAACCTGTTGGACAACATTGTGGCCGCCGCTTCACGGTTAGCAGCCCTCCCAACTGACGGCGAGTCACTAGTTGCGGTTGAAGCACGACGGGCCAGAGATCTCCTTCAAACAGCTCTAAATCAGCAGCAGGCATATTCGCACAGTCGTGAGAGGATTCATTCCACTCCACGTCCAAGCCGGAGCTACAGCAGGCATGTTGAGGATGAACCGGCCATGTCAAGCAGTGCACATCGCCGTAACTCGCCGCGTGGACACAACCCGGCAGGGGGCGGGGCCAATGCGCAGGATGTGGTGGATCATGGTCGCGCACGTCGGGAGGCCGAGTTAACGGCTCTGCACGCGGCCCGTCAGCCTACTCCGATTCGCCCCACCGCTTCAGTCGAACCAGGGGTAGTATTTAGTTCCTTAGGGGTGCCGTGCCTTACCCCCGCTTTGCATAATGCGAGACTGCCCAAGAATTTCAAAGGACCTCGTAAGTTACCCAATTATACCACCGATCTGCAGCCAGAGGCATGGGTTGAAAGCTACGAGATGGCAATGGAGATGTTGGATGTGGATGAAGCAGTATGTGCTAAATACTTCACCATGATGTTGGAAGGAACAACTCGTACATAGTTGAAGAGCTTACCAACTAACTCTGTCGGATCATGGGCCGAATTGAAGCACCGGTTTATCCAGAACTTCAAAGATACTTGTAAGCAGCCCATGTCAATTGTGGATCTGGCCGCTTGTGTCCAAGAGGAGGGGGAGTCCACGACCCATTGGGTAAAGCGGGTCTCAGCAATTTTGCATTCATCGGATCGTATCAATGCAGATACCGCAGTACTAACATTGGAGGGCAATTGCCGTTTTTTGCCGCTCAAACAGAAGTTAGGAAGGCTCAAAAATTCACTGCAATGATATGTCGACGCTTATGACCGCTTTGGTTAAATACGCCGATTCGGATACTACTAAAGACCCCGTCTCAGTGGAGGACAAACTAGGGAAAGGGAAAAAGAACAGCAACACCAAGGGGCAGCAGCATAGTCCGCCAGCCATGGCAACAATGGTAAGTGCAAGGCCGACAATAGTTTGGACTTTGTGGCTAACACCAACGCTCAGGAGAATGGTCAGCGCCGTAAGGGTAAGCATCCCCAGAGGGGCGGAGGTTCAGGCCCCAATTTGGAGTGCGTGTTAAATCAACCCTGTCTAAAGCATGGATCCAAGGAGAAGCCAGCATCGCATCTTTGGGAGGATTGCTATATCATGCGAGATTTTAAGAACTCCAATATGTTTCAGTATGACAATGGCCCGCCCGGCGGTTCAGGAGGTGGTTTCCACGGGCCGGGTTACGGAGGTGGCAGTTCCGGTTCAGGATTTCGGGGCAATCAAACCGGATACAACAATCAAGGGAATCAGGGCAACCAGGGAGGTTACAACCATCAAGGGAGCCAGGAGTAGCAGCAACAGTCAGGTTATCAGAGCAATCCTAAGCAGTTAAATAGTGGGCAGTATCATGTCTTCACCACTAGCTTGTGTAAGCGTGATCAGAAGCTTCACAAGAGGGCAGTAAACTCTGTTGAACCGGCGGTGCCTCAGTATTTGCGCCGGTCCGAGCAACCCATTTTGTGGAGTAGAGAGGATCCCCCCCCCCCCCCCCGGGTTGACAATCCGGGTCATCTAGCTTTAGTGGTGGCCCCTCAAGTTGGGGGATACAAGTTCACTAAGGTACTCATGGACGGGGGAAGTAGTATCAATATTCTATATTATGGTACCTTCCGTCGTATGGGGTTGACAGATAAGAATTTTAAACCGTCAAATACCGTTTTTCATGGTGTGGTGCCTGGTAAGTCTGCATATCCAGTGGGCAAAATAACCTTAGAGGTGGCTTTTGGAGATGATCATGATTCAAGATCAGAAACATTGACCTTTGAGGTGGTGAAAATCAAAAGTCTGTATCACGCTTTGTTTGGGTGGCCGGCTTACGCTAAGTTCATGGCAAGGCCGTGTTATGTTTATCTGCAGCTTAAAATGCCAGGTCATAAGGGGACCATCACAGTACATGGGAGCAGGAAGATCGCTTTGGAATGTGAGGAAGGTGATGCGGCTTATGCTGAGTCGGTTTGTGCCACGGAGGAACTGAAGTTTTATAAAGACCAAGTTGATTCGGCAGACATGACTTCTTTGAAAAAGCCAAATACGGAACACGATCCAGCATTGAAGTTTAAATCGGCCACAGATACTAAGATGGTTGATTTTGTTCCTGGCGATTCATCCAAATAGTTCAGTATCAGCGCTAACCTGGATCCCAAATAGGAAAGCGCCCTCATCGAGTTCATCCGTGAGAACCGGGACATCTTTGCATGGTGTACCGAGGGAACTCGCTGAGCACACACTTAACATTGATCCTAAGTTTAAACTGGTCCAGCAGTTTCTCTGCCGCTTCAATGAAGAAAGGTGAAGAGGTAGCTCGGTTGTTGACCGCAGGGTTTATTGTGGAGCTCTTTCACCCAGAGTGGTTGGCTAATCCGGTGTTGGTTCTTAAGAAAAACGGCACTTGGCGTATGTGTGTAGATTACACATACTTGAACATAGCTTGTCCTGCAGACCCCTTTGCCCTCCCTCGTATTGATCATATCATTGATGCTATGGTGGGTTGTGACCGTTTGTGTTTTCTGGATGCTTACTCTGGTTATCATCAGATCAAAATGGCAGTTAAGGACCAGGAGAGGACAACTTTCATCACTCCCTTTGGAGCCTTCTGTTATGTCTCCATGCCCTTTGGTCTTAAGAGTGCCCAGGCGACTTATCAACGATGTGTTCAGAATTTTCTTCATAAGCAAATTGGGTGTAATGTTCATGCATATGTGGATGATATTGTGATAAAATCCAGAAAGGAGGAAACGTTGATAGATGATTTGAGAGAAACCTTTGACAACCTCCGGGTTTACAAGATGATGGTCAATCCGGAAAAGTGTGTCTTTGGTGTCCCCGCAGGCAAACTCTTGGGATTTCTGGTATCGAACAGAGGTATTGAGGCTAATCCGGAAAAAATCTCAGCAATCACATCTTTGGCTAAACCGACGTGTATCAGTGACATACAATGTTTGGCCGGCTGGATTGCGGCTTTGAGCCGGTTTATCAGTCGTCTTAGGGAGAAGGCTATTCCTTTATATCAGATGCTGAAAAAAAACAGATTTAAACAAGTCTTGGGGAGAGTGGTTACCTAATCCGGTGCTGGTTCATAAGAAAAACGGCACTTGGCGCATGTGTGTGGATTACACAGATTTAAACAAGGCTTGCCCTGCAGACCCCTTTGCTCTCCCTCGCATTGATCAGATAAATGATGCTACGGCAGGTTGTGGCCGTTTGTGTTTTCTGGATGCTTACTCTGGTTATCATCAGATCAAAATGGCGGTTAAGGACCAGGAGAAAACAGCTTTCATAACTCCCTTTGGAGCCTTCTGCTATGTTTCCATGCCTTTTGGACTCAAGAGTGCACAGGCAACTTACCAGCGATGTGTTCAGAATTGCCTTCATAAACAAATTGGGCGCAATGTCCATGCATATGTGGATGATATTGTGGTAAAATCCAGAAAGGAGGAGACATTGATAGATGATTTAAGAGAAACCTTTGACAATCTCCGGATTTACAAGATGATGCTCAATCCAGAGAAGTGTGTCTTTGGTGTCCCGGCAGGCAAGCTCTTAGGTTTTCTGGTGTCAAACAGAGGTATTGAGGCTAATCCGGAAAAAACTGCAACAATTACATCCTTGGCTAAACCGGCGTGTATCAACGATGTTCAACGTCTGGCCGGCCGGATTACAGCCTTGAGCCGGTTTATCAGTCACCTTGGAGAGAAGGCCATCCCCTTATATCAGATGCTCAAGAAAATAGATAACTTTGTCTGGAGCGAGGCAGCTGATAAAGCGTTTGAGGATCTGAAGAGGCAGCTAGTTGAACTGCATGTGCTTGCAGCCCCGATCGATAAAGAGCTGTTACTGCTATATGTGGCTGCTAATGCCCGAGCTGTTAGCGTGGATATTGTGGTGGAGCGCAAGGAAGTTGGAAAGGAGTATCCAGTTCAACGGCCGGTTTATTATATCAGTGAAGTGCTCATTGAATCAAAGCAGATGTATCCACATTGGCAGAAGCTGGTATATGGAGTGTTTATGGCAAGACAGAAGCTTAAACATTATTTCCAGGGCCATCCTATCACAGTGGTCAGTTCAGCACCTTTGGGAGATATCATTCAAAACAGAGAGGCTACTTGCCGGATTGCCAAGTGGGCTATTGAGCTTGGACCTCGCGGGCTCAAATATATACCTCGCACAGCGATCAAATCCCAAGCACTCGTGGACTTCATCAATGATTAGACGGAGTTGCAGGTACCAGAGGAGAAGCCAGACAATATGTATTGGACTATTCACTTTGATGGAACCAGACAGTTGGAGGGCTCGGGGGCTGGAGTCATACTAACTTCCCCAAGAGGTGACAAGTTTTGTTATGTCCTCCGTTTAATGTTCCCTTGTACTAACAATGCAACTGAGTATGAGGCTTTGCTCCACGGTCTTCGGATGGCTAAGGAAATGAACTTAAGCCGGTTCAAGTGCTTTGGGGATTCGGATCTAGTGGCTCAACAGGTGTCTGGCACTTGGGATTCCAAAGACCCACTCATGGCAGCATATCGGCGAGAGGTGGACACAGTGGCTGGTCACTTCAAGGGTTATCAGGTGGACCATATAGACCGACGAAAGAATGAAGCGGCGGATGCTTTAAGTCGCCTTGGTTCTCAGCGTAAACCGGTTCCACCAAATGTCTTTCTGGACGTGTTGCATAATCCGTCAGTCAAGGTACCAACAGAGGAAGAGTTGGCTATTCCTGATCCGGAGGCTCAATTGGTGGCGGCTTTGCATGTCATACCAGATTGTACAATCCCATATCTTGCTTACATGAACTGGGGCGAGTTACCGGACGATGAAACCTTGGCCCGACAGGTAATCCGGCGTTCCAAGTCCATGACCATAGTCAACGGGGAGTTACATCGTTACAGCATCTCAGGAGCAATTCAGCGTTGTGTCTCTCCTCAAGAGGGTTGTGAGATTTTGCGAGAAATCCATGAAGGGGATTGTGGTCACCACGTCGGTTCAAAGTCTTTGGTTGCTAAAGCTTTTCGCCACGGTTTTTACTGGTTAACAGCTCATGCTGATGCGGAGGATTTAGTCAAGAGATGTGACGGTTGTCAAAAATTCGCACGCCATGCTCACATTCTGGCTCAGGAGTTGAGGATGATTCCAATAACTTGGCCATTTGCTACTTGGGGGCTTGATATGGTTGGACCCTTCAAGCGATCCAAGGACAAAAGGACCCACTTGTTAGTGGCAGTTGATAAATTCACCAAATGGGTGGAAGCAGAGCCAATCAGTAAGTGTGATGCGGCCATGGCGGTTCAATTCATCAAAAAGGTGATATTCTGGTTTGGTTTTCCACACAGCATTATAACTGATAATGGTACTAATCTGTCAAAGGGAGAGATGGAGGAATTCTGCCAACATGAGCACATCCGGCTTGATATAGCATCGGTGGCTCACCCCCAGTCTAATGGTCAAGCGGAGAGGGAAAATCAAGAAATTTTACAAGGTATCAAACCCCGGCTTATGGTTCCTTTGAAACGGACACCGAGTTGTTGGGTTGAGGAGTTACCTTCTGTGTTACGGAGCATCAACACCACACCCAACAGGTCTACGGGTTACACACCTTTTTCATGGTTTATGGAGCATAGGCAGTTCTTCCTAGTGACATCCGTCACGACTCGCCCCGTGTGATAGCTTACGTTGAAGCTGACAATGAGAAGGCACGTTAGGATTCCCTGGACCTATTAGATGAAGAGCGTGATCTTGCAGCAGCACGTTCGGCGATTTATCAACAAGATCTCCGACGTTATCACAGCCGCCGGGTTAAGACCAGAACCTTTCAAGAGGGCGATTTGGTGCTCCGGCTCATCCAAGATCAAACTGATATGCGTAAGTTATCCCCACCTTGGGAAGGACCATTTGTGGTCAGCAAGAATCTGCACAACGGGTCATACTACCTCATTGATGTTCGAGAGCACAAAAACTCACGTAAATCGGAGGAGGAGACCAAGCGGCCGTGGAATATAGCTCTTCTTTGGCCTTACTATACTTGAGCCACATGCTCTTCATATGTACATATTTATGACAATGTATATATTATATAATAAACCGGAGCCTCGAATAAAGCGGGGTCTCTGTTCTTTTTACATCATGTGTGTGCCCATAAGGGTTTCTACTAACAAAGCAAAATTTGGTTAAACCGGTCTCTGCAGCCGCATGGATACAAAGGGATATCACTAGGGGGCTTGGTTGTTATCACACCATAGCTACACCTCTTGATAGGCGTTAAGCCACAAAGGAAATTATGTGGGGCCAAAGAGAGTGTTGCACAAAGCACAGACTCAAACATGGGCACCCACTGAGCACAGCTCACAATGTTACTTGGGGGCTCTTTGTGCAAAGCAACAAAGAGTTTGAAAGGACCCTTGTAATTGGCTAACAAGCCACGGCTTGGAAGCCTGGTGTATTCACCTAAAACCTCGGGTTAACCTGCCTTCATCAAGTAAGCCACTCCTGTCCAGGTAATCCTGGTATGACCCTCCGAACGTTTGACAAGTCAATCTTCTACAGACCCTGAACTTGTCAAAGTTAAAACGACGATTGGTTAATTGGAGGCCCATCTTAAAATCCTTTGTTAAACGGTTTAACTCAGAGGCCTGGGAGCCCATGAAAAGCCTTGATTTGGAGCCTGGCAGCTCGTAAAAAGCCTCACATATTTCTTTTTTGAGTCCTATTTGCTAAGTTTTCTGCCTTTATTGAGGTTCATAATATGTTCTGATAAACCGGTGTCCTTGGCCCGGCTTGACTTTCAACTACACGTTGTCAGTACACGATTAGTTACAAGTCAGCGTTCCTTACCCCGGTCTGGTTTGACTAAATCGCCAGTGCTATAAAGAAAACCCGGTGGTTATTATATCCCGGTATGGTTTATTATGATAATCCGGCAAAATAAGGACGGAGTTATCAACACTCCGGATTAGTGTTGACACCTTTACCATACAAGCAGTTGGTCAACCAGCGAGGTATGTTGCACATATTACTTTTTATACAAAAACTTTGATTATTCATCTAAGTATTGTATATTTGTTGAGCATCATAACTCGTCCAGTGGTAAACCACTAGGATACTTTCAAGTTCTTGTATCCAGGAACACAACTCATCATGGGCTATGCATAAATAGATCCCAAAAAGTGGAACAAATTTTCACGAAGTGTCACAAAACATGCTCGATGGCATGACATATAAAGGAGTTTTTGCTATCCTATTACAAGAAGCTTCAAAGCGGCTACAAGTGCATAATTGTTTTTTGGCATTGGCATGCAATATCTGGTAAACCGGCTGACGGTTTAAGATGCTTCGTCTGGACGGTTTGACGGTTGAGGGTTGGTTGGTGCGATCACTTCTTCTTCATCCCTCCCCAGACGCTGGAAATCAACCGTCGACCAATCGATTCCAGTTAAAGCTTGAAACACGGCCTCTTCATGGATAAGGCTAGAGGGGTTAATATTAGGAGCAAAGGTATGCTTACGGATTGGAGGCACAAGTTCTTCGACTTCATGGATTTCGGCAGGCTGTCTCTTCCCTTCAGCGTCATAAGCCGGTTGGAAATGAGACAAGTCTGTGTCCTCTGCCAGTTTGCTGGCTATTGGCCACATTTCTTTGGTCAGCCTTCGGAGGTCATCACTGTCGAAGTTTGAACCGTCCTCCTTTACACCTGGATATCCTTTAATAATGTCCTCCGCTTTAAGATCTGGGATCCATGCCTTGGTTCGGATTAGTGCGGTTAATGCGCCTACTCTTGCAGCTGCCTTCTTCAGTTTGGTAATCCGGGCTGGTAACATGGCCAGCTTCTCAAGAGTTTCCTTTATCAGTGATGGTGCCGGTTTATTGTAATCCGCAGTGCAAATAGCCCGCTGGGACCCAGAGTACAACTGTTCAATCAAGGTATACGCCGCTTTAAGCTTCATCCGCATATCTGTGCCCAGATGAGCAATATGAGTGCCTGTTACGGTTTAAAATCAGCGTTCTGGTCAATCATAAGGTTCCATGAATTGGACAAACTGCACAAGGAGATACTTACCAAAGACAACGGAAGTCATGGTGTTGATTTGCCGTTTCAAACCAGCTAGTTCATCTACAACTGGTTTCAGGGCTGCTTCGGCATCCTCAGCTCTTTTGGTTAAACCGGTTTTCTCGGTTTCCCAGTCAGCACGATCTTTGTTAAAAGACTCTTTCAGCTTTTCCATCGCTGCCGGGGCTTTGGTGAGCTCCTCTTTGGCTTTCGCAGCTTCTGCTTGTTGGGACTTCACGTTCTCTTGCAAATTAGCGGTCCGGGCATCTCTATTGCTTAGTTCAGCCTACAACAATGAAGAAGTGTTAAACAACAGGATATATATTTTCTAAGTACAAAGCGTATAACAAGTTATGCACTTCATACTTGGGGGCTAATGCCTATTTGCTCTGATTCATTACATCTTTTATAAAATCTCCAGAACAATGCAAGCATTATCCTTGACACTTGGGGGCTAATGTACATCTGTTCAAAACGGACGCATGGATTAAAACCCGGATTACCTTGCAAAGCTAAACCGAACTTTGGGGGCGACGCCGAGGAAAGCTATATCATTACATTGGTAAAGTATCGGCCCTGGTTTTCACTAAGGACCTAACATTTTAAGGGTCAGTGGGAGAGACTTAAAGTGTTACAAAGACCCGGTTTACGATTAACATCATAAAACGACCCTTGGGGGCTACTTGGGCTAGCATTTCAACTTTGGAATCAAGAAGTAAAGGGAGATGAAAATACCTCATAGTGTTCCTTCATCAAGTTCACCAAACCGGCTTCATAGTCACGGTTTGAGTGCAGACGGTTTAAGAAACCGGAGTGAAGCTCTTCAGAGTTGAGATGGGCATAACTTGATAAATCAGTACTCCATTTGCTCTTTTCCCTAGCAGCACGCTCTTCTTTGGCACTATGTTGGGCCAAGATTACGGGATGGCCAGGAGAGCTGTGGCCCATTCCAGTAACGATAACATCATCTCCTTGGCCTTCAGTGGTTTTTGCGGGTGATGATGGAGTTTTAGTATCTCTCATCGGACTAGCCCGGTTTGGAGCTGCCGGTTCAGTGTCAGGCATGGCAGGATCAGCTTCTGGTGGTTCATCAGTATTCCGATCTTGAAGGGGTGGTTCATCAGAGGCGGCTTCAGGATGAGGACCCTCTGGTTCACGAGTTTGGTCCGGTTCACCTCTTTGCTCTTCTTAAAAAACTGCCTGGTCTTCTGACGGATTGTTGACCCAAGCTTTCTTGCTGGGTCTGGCTTTGGCTCTGCAAATAAATTAAAAGAGGGTTAGCATCTTATTCAAGATTTGTAACACATTGGAAGAAAGGGTTTGAAAACTTACCCAGCTACAGTTTTTACAGGAGGGAGTTGGGTTGCTGTCGACTCGCCAGAGGATGAGGGAGGTGTCACTTGATAATTTAAATCGGACGGATTAAGAGGTTGTCTGAAATAACCTGCCTTGGGATAAGAATTGTCAGAAGTGGAAGAGACCTCAGACCGGCGCTTCCGAATCGGGGTATCAGGTAAACCGGCTGAAGTGACCTGTTGGCCACTATGCCGGGTTGTCCGGCGAGCTTCATGCTACTGTGTCTTCAAAATAAATGTTGGGTCCAACTAAGTAAGAGGATGAAAAAAACTTACTTTCCGGACTGCTTCACGGGTTTTTTGTGTTGGCATAGAGTCTGAACCGGAGGAAAGGGTAATTACCTCTACATCATCAGCTTGGCTGTCTTCTACGTCCTCCTGATAAAGATCATTGTTAATGAGGTGCATGAAAAGGGAGCCAAGTGAGTCAAGTTGGATCATCGGCATCTTCATCAAGTTCCATGTTGATCCAGTCAGCCATTTTCCGCTTTGAGGTCCGCTTGACGGCTTTGGTTTTGGTACGGGATGGTTTGACCGCTTTATCCCCAGTTGGCTTTACCGCTTTATCTACGGATTTCTGTTTCCAGAAGGGATCATCACCCTATTCATACATAAACAGAAGAAGGATTACAAGTTGAACAAGTTAAAGATATCAAAGATGAAAAGGAACTATAGTGCTTACAGCAGGCGGTTTGTTCTTAGTATAGAAGGGGTTCACACCGGTTTGACGACAGACTGATTCCGATTCATTCAAAATTTTCTTTACGCCTTCAGTGACCTCTTCATCGGTCACCTGAATGTTGATATGGTGTTGAGGGTCTTCAACATCACCGGTGTACTCACACATTAAATCGGGGCAGCGGCTTAGCGGCAAGACGCTCCAAGATATCCAACAGCGCATGAAATCAATGCATGTTAAACCGTTGGCCATAAAGGCCTGGAGCTTGGCAAGTTGAGGGGCATATTTGGCCCGTTCGGCAGAACTTAAGCGTTGCGGCATTGGATGGGTGTTGGAAAGCCGGTGATCACGATAGCCTGGAAGGGGATTCTCATCTTCAGGAGAAGTATCTCTGCAGTAAAACCAAGTCTGGTTCCATTCCTTAGGGTGGATGTGCAGTTTGGCATGAGGGAATTCAACTTCCTTCAGCTTTTGAACTGAGACACCACCAAGTTTAGTATTGGGGTGAAAGTGCAACTATCCCTAGGTGGTTTTGGTAATTCATAACAACATATAGCTCATTGAGCTAATGCTATTCCAAGATGATTATTTCAGGAAAGCTCAATGATTGGCATGGCATGGATGTGAAAGTGGAACCCTCAAAATGCTAAGGACAAAGGATTGGCTCAAGCTCAAAAGCTCAAGACTCTTCATTTTATATTTTAGTGATCCAAGATCACATTGAGTCTTTAGGAAAAGCCAATACTATCAAGGAGGGATGAGGTGTTGCTTAATGAGCCTCTTGCTTCATGTGCTTAATGATATGCTCCAAAACCCTCAACTACTTTCCCATATCCACATATGACCTAAACCCTAAGCCAAACTCGGTCCTACCGATTCTTCCTATCTGGCGCCACCGAGTTTCACTTGTCATAAGCCACTGCCAAACCCTAGCAATTCGGTTCTACCGACAGGGATCTCGGTCTCACCGAGATGGGATTGAAAACTCTTTGTTTCCCTTTCGTAACTTTTTGGTCTCACTGAAAGAGCGAATCGGTCCCACCGAGATTGCAATGTAAATTCAGTGTTTCCCCTTTGTAACTTTTCGGTCTCACCGAAAGAGCAAATCGGTCCCACCGAGTTTGCCTACCAACTCTCTGGTTAGCTAATTACCAAATTCGGTCTCACCGAGTTCGTGTAATCGGTCTCACCGAGATTACATTATGCCCAAACCCTAACCATATCGGTCCTACCGAGTTGCATGTCAGTCCCACCGAAAATCTCTAACGGTCACTAGGTTTACATTTTCGGTCCGACCGAGTTTGTTGATTCGGTCCCACCGAGATTGGAAAACTGTGTGTAACGGTTGGATTTTGTGTGGAGGCTATATATACCCCTCCACCTCCTCTTCATTTGAAGAGAGAGCCATCAGAACACATACACCATTCCAACTCATATGTTCTGAGAGAGAACCACCTACTCATGTGTTGAGACCAAGATATTCCATTCCTACCATATGAATCTTGATCTCTAGCCTTTCCCAAGTTGCTTTCCACTCAAATCTTCTTTCCACCAAATCCAAATCCTATGAGAGAGAGTTGAGTGTTGGGGAGACTATCATTTGAAGCACAAGAGCAAGGAGTTCATTACCTACACACCATTTGTTACTTCTTGGAGAGTGGTGTCTCCTAGATTGGCTAGGTGTCACTTGGGAGCCTCCGACAAGATTGTGGAGTTGAACCAAGGAGTTTGTAAGGGCAAGGAGATCGCCTACTTCGTGAAGATCTACCACTAGTGAGGCAAGTCCTGTGTGGGCGATGGCCATGGTGGGATAGACAAGGTTGCTTCTTCGTGGACCCTTTGTGGGTGGTTGCTTCTTCGTGGACCCTTCGTGGGTGGAGCCTTGTGTGGACTCGCGCAACCGTTACCCTTTGTGGGTGGAGCCCTGTGTGGACTCTCGCAACCATTACCCTTTGTGAGTTGAAGTCTCCATCAACGTGGATGTAGGATAGCACCACCTATCCGAACCACGGGAAAAACATCTGTGTCTCCAATTGCGTTTGAATTCTCCAAACCCTTCCATTTACATTCTTGCAAGTTGCATGCTTTACTTTCCGCTGCCAATATACTCTTTGCATGCTTGCTTGAATTGTGTGATGATTGCTTGACTTGTCCTAAAATAGCTAAAATCTGCCAAGAACTAAAATTGGGAAAAGGTTAAGTCTTATTTGGTCAAGTAGTCTAATCACCCCCCCCCCCTCTAGACATACTTTCGATCCTACAAGTGGTATCAGAGCTTTGGTCTCCACTTGCTTTGATCTCCATAGCTTTTGGTGGTCATAGCCTTGGTTTCACAACCTAGGAGAGTATGGCGTCTAGCAAGGGAAATTATCACCGTAGAGGTCCCTACTTTGATGGTACTAATTTTGCTAGTTGGAAGCATAAAATGAAAATGCATATTCTTGGACATAACCCCACCGTTTGGGCTATTGTGTGTGTTGGTTTGCAAGGTGACTTCTTTGATGGGAGAGAACCAAACCGTGAAGCTACCGCGGATGAGTTGAAGATGTTGCAATACAATGCTCAAGCTTGTGATATTCTCTTCAACGGATTGTGCCCCGAAGAATTCAACAAAATCAGCCGTCTTGAGAATGCGAAGGAAATTTAGGACACTTTGATTGATATGCACGAAGGTACCGACTCCGTCAAGGAATCCAAGTTGGATGTGATTCAAAGCCAACTTGACAAGTTCAAGATGAAGGATGGTGAAGGTGTCGCTGAAATGTACTCTAGGCTTGCTCTCATCACAAATGAGATTGCCGGCTTAGGAAGTGAAGAGATGACCGATAGATTCATCATCAAGAAGATTCTAAGAGCCTTGGATGGAAAATATGATACCGTGTGCACATTGATCCAAATGATGTCCAATTACAAAGATCTCAAGCCAACGGAGGTGATTGGAAGAATTGTTGCTCATGAGATGTCACTTAAGGATAAAGAGGAACTTCACAACAAATCAAGTGGTGCCTATAAAGCCTCATGTGAAGCCCCTACATCATCAAGTGAGAAACAAGACTTCAATGAAGAATTGAGCTTAATGGTGAAGAACTTCAACAAGTTCTACAAGAGTAGAAGCAAAGATAGAAGCTTCACGTCAAGGTCCTACAATGACAAAAGATCTTCTAGTCGAGAGCGAAACTGCTACAGTTGTGGAAGACCCGGACACTATTACAATGAGTGTACGGCTCCCTACAAGAGAAGAGAAGATTCTCCAAAAAGAAGAAGCAAAGAATCACCACCAAGAGAGAGAAGGAGTAGAGATGATCGTTATGAACGAAGATACTCACGGAGAAGCAAGGATTCGGAAAGGAAGGAAAAATCATCAAGGAGCTACACAAGACGAAGACATCAAGCTCATGTTGGTGAATGGGTATCCGGCTCCGACTCCGACAGCCACTCCGAGAGAAGTTATCACTCCGACTCCGAAGATACTCAAGATGAAGGTGTTGCCGGTCTAGCACTTGTGTCAACCAACTCCTACGACATATTTGACTCACCAAATGAAGGAATTGGAAGATGCTTCATGGCCAAAGGTCCTAAGGTAACACACCCCAAGTATGTTGATTTCAATAGTGATGAAGATGACTTGTTAGGTGATGATTTGCTTGTTGACAACTCTAGTGATGAATACTATGATGAAACGTCAATTAAACATGCTAATCAAGATAAAACGAATGACAATGATAAGGAGAAGATTGAGGCCCTAACTAAAGAACTAAACACTCTTAAGTTAGCCCATGAAACTATCTTCGAAGATCATCGAGAACTTTTAAGAGCTCATGAGAAATTACGCTTTGAAAAGCTCAATCTTGAGCAAGAGCATGAGTTCTTAAAAGCAATCAATGATGATCTCCGCAAGAAAAGTTCTTCTCACATTGCCAAGCGTTTACTCTTATCCACTTACATGCCTCAAGTCAAGTCTAGTAACAAGAACAAGAAAGATTCTTCCTCTAGTAGTAACAATGATCATGCTAAATCCAATATTGTTGCTTCTTGTAGTTCTCTTGATTCCACTAATGATTCTCTTAGCCAAGTTACACTTGAGCAAGAAAATAGCTTATTGAAGGGAATTATAGAGAAAGGAGTGTACAAAAGCCTTGCCGGGAGTAAGCAATTCGAGGAAATTGTGCGCAAGCAAGGAATGCACCGGAAGAATCAAGGTGTTGGTTTTGAACGAAAGTTCAATGCCAATGGAGTTGAGTGGGAAGAAGATCAATACCCCAAGACAAAGTATGTTCCTCAACAAGAGAAGTATGATACTTCTTTCAAGGGGACACAAGCTCAAGATGATCTTCCACCACAAGACTACAAGCAAAAAGGCAAGGACAAGCTTCAAGAGGAAATCGACGCATTTGAAGAAGCTCCTAAGACCTTAGTCAAGTGGATTCCCAAGACTACTTCAAGTTCCACTTCATCAAGTACGACTACAACTCCAAGGATTCCCATCAAGATGATGTGGATCCAAAAGAAGAAGAACTAGAGAGTCCTTGAGGGTGACTCCGCCAACATACTTCACTCTTATCATTTTGGCAAGAACAAGTGCAATCAACTTCCACATCTTGCACTAGTTCAAGGAGTCACAAACCCTCATGTTGGTAAGACAAGGGACAAGGTAACCTAAAAGTTTTCATGGACATCATCTTGTGTGTGCATCACTCTATGTCTATGGATATCCTTGTTTGTTCCTTGTGGGACTAACCCATGTAGGTATTGAAAGTGCAATTCACTCAAATGGATAGCTCCAAGTGATCTACATCAACATTGAGCATCCACATCTTCAACATCTACATGAAGTCATCATCGACAAAACCCAAGGTTAGTTCATCCCTCTTAGGGGGGGTATCACATCTAGGGGGAGCTTTACTCTAAGACTTGAGCTAAAGCAACTCTAAAGATGTGAACACAACAATGCTTTATGTAAAAGTGGTAACCCCACTTGAGCTTAAACGATGAGTATGACCTATGATCAAGTGTTCTCACTTGACTCCTAAGTCAATATACTCATATATAGATGACCTAGTCATCGCAAATTGCTTGATAGATGCTACAATTGGTTGTGCATGCCTTGTCACATATTTCATTTGCCATCTTATTGTGTGAGCATGTTGGTTGCATATTTTACTCATTCGAGGACATCCACTTGTTGTTTTGATTGTTTGGTTTTATTTTATTTTGCCAAGTGGATGGACAAGAATGCCTAAGAACCTCCTCTAGCTATCTATGCTTTTCTCGTCTCAAACTCTATTCATGCTGCATCACAAAATTTGATCAAGTCAGATTCGAACCACTCTGTGTGAGGAGCGCTCGGAGTCCCCGATTCGTCATAGACTTAAACTTCCAAAACCTCTTTATGATTCTCGGTCTGACCGATACCCCACCTTCGGTCCTACCGAGATCACTAAGTTGATCTAGGTTTTCGATCTCGGTGCAACCGATTTGAACCTTTCGGTCACACCGAGTTTCAGTAACTTCTTGCAGTTATGAATCTCGGTGCCACCGAGTTGTTCCACTCGGTCACACCGACAGGGTCGGGCTATATATAGTCACGAGCAAAATTTGGAAATTTCTCTGAACTCCTTCGCCCACGCGATAGCCTGCTCTAGCAACGTGGTCTCTGGATCGTCTCCTCGCCGCCAGCCGCCTCCAGTCGTTGGTCTCCGTCGCCGTCAACGGGAATTCTGCCCCGCCGTTGCCGCCGTAGCGAGTCTCCGCCGAACTAGGGTATGGACTCGATCTTTGTGCTATTCCCCAATCCGATTCTCAGCACATTGTGATCATCATGATTCTTGCCACGATTGAAACACTCCTATCCAGTCAATACGCTCGTAGATTAGGTTTGATTTGAAAATTTTAGGGTTAGGTTTCCGCCGAAACCATCTCGGACCCACCGAGTTGAAAAACTCGGTCCCACCGATTTGGCTTATGCCATTGCACAAGTGAGACTCGGTCTGACCGAGAATTACTTATCGGTGTGACCGATTTTGGAATTCTGTGAAACCCTAGCAGTCTCGGTGCCACCGAACTGTGACTCGGTCCAACCGATTTCACTAGTTTAGGTTCCACAACTGCTTCGGTATCACCGAGTTTGAAAATCGGTAGATCCGAGATGATTTCAGTGGGAAACTAAAACTAAGTTTTTGGATCATTCTTTTTGCAAAAATCTCTACATTTTGTGATGCTCATCCACTCTACCTCATCTATAAACTATTCACAGGGTCAGCAGTCAGAGTTTGCAGCATGTCTGATCAGAGTGATAGCCAAAACATGTCAGAAGAGCAAGTGCAGATGAGTGAGGGCACTAGCCCCTCCAGCTCTTCAGATGATGGCAGCAGAAGTACCCCAAGCAATCTGCCAAAAGCTGCCACTAGACAAAGGAAGAAGAGAACTTCTGATTCTGAAGATGAAGATTATGTGGCAGAAGAAGAGGCCACATGAAAGAGAGTTGAGCCAGCTCAAGGCACAATGTCAGGTCTAAAGATCAAAAGGCCAGCAGGCAGGCAGCCTATGTCAAAGGCTAGAGCTTCAACTGAAAAGCCTGCACCCAAAGAGCCAGTTGCTGCAGAAGGCAAGAAGAGGAAGGAAAGGGTCAAGAAGACCGTAGCCAGAGTGCTTGGAAAGGCTTCCATTATGGAAGAGGAAGAGGAAGAAGAGGTTGCTGCACCAGCACCTAAAGCACCTAAGCTTATGGGTGATGCTATCAGGACAGGGGCTGCTGCATCTAAGCCCAAAGAAGCACCCAAAGCTGCCTCCAAGCCCAAGTCTGCACCAAAGAGGAATACAAGGAGCATTCCTGCAGCTAAGAAGAACAAGGCCCCAGTGCCTGAGACTGTTGCTGAAGAAGAGGATGAAGAGAAAATTCTGAGAAAGCTCAAGCCCAAGATCCTAGACCACAACGATGCTCATCCTGTGGCTGAGGACATGAAGCTTAGGAGAGACTCAGGGCTGAGGAAGTGGAGAGAAGCAGATCCATATGCTTCAAGGAGAAGGACTGCTGTGGACTACAGATTTCACACCAAGGAGCAGCAAGATTTTTATGAGACAGTTTTGCTTGATAAGAAGCCCATTGTTTGTGACATGAGATGGGTCGACTGGACCTACATGAAGGAAAATGAGGAACACTACCCTGGAGTGTATGACAGCTTTAGTGCTTGTGGAGTTGCTGACTTTGTTGGGTAGAAGCTCACAAAGTGGAACGAGGAGCTCATCATGCAATTCTACTCCATGGCACACTTTTATCCAAATGGGAGGATCACATGGATGTCTGAGGGTACGAGGTACCAATCAACTGTTGAGGAATGGGCAAAGTTGATCAATGCCCCAGAGGAGCAAGCACATGACTTGGATATCTATGCCAAGAAGAAAATGGATCATAACTCAATGTCCAACATGTACAAGGAAATTCCCAATGAAGCTCTTGACACTTTCAAATTTGGCTCAGTGCATTATCTTCTGTCAGGGCTGCCAACCATCAATTGGATATTGAGGCACACCTTATTGCCCAAGTCTGGAGATCACAAGATGATCAGAGGCCATGCAATCAACTTGCTACATGTATTTGATGTGCCACAGAAATTCAAGGTCATGAGCCTCATAGTAGAGACTATCAAGAGGACTGCAGCAGATCAGAAGAGGAGCTGTGGTTATGCCCCTCAAATTCAGGAGCTCATCAATTCTAAGATGGGCACGGGCATATATTTATTGGACAAGGAACACCTGCCCATCCGTCCAGATTTTGAGGAAAATCAAGTTGTAATGACTGAGAATGAGCCATCATCAGTTCAAGCACAAGCAAAGAAGGAGAAGGCAAGGAAGGAGAAAGCTGCCAAGATGCCAACTCAAGAGGAGGCATCTGAGTATTTCTTGAAAACCAAACAAGAGCAGCTTGGTTACCTGATTTCATCCACCCTGCGGATTGAGAAAGGACTAGCCACCCTAACTCAAAACCAGGCAAGCCTAGAGAGAATCATGGAACAAAAGTTCTATGACTTGGATGTCAAGGTGACAGAGATTCAGACTGCAGTGGAGCAGCTCCAGGATGACATGCAGGAGAGGAGAGGCATGACTACCACTAATGCCTTTGCCAGAGTGCCACGAGGTCCGAGGTCGTCTGCAGTGCCAGTTCCTGACACAAGAGCAACTACCTCAGCTCCAGCCGTAGCACCAGCCCAACCTGCTCCAGCGTCTACTTCAGCTCCAACTCCAGTGTCTACTTCAGCATCTACAGAAGCCTTCGTCCTTGGAGTGATCCGGACTCCACCACCACCTGAAGATCAAGCCTGAGCGTCGATCTAGCACTATGCATTTTCTAGGAACTTTTTGGTAAATTGTTGCCAAAGGGGGAGAAAAATGTATAGATCATAGGCTTCGAGAGAGAGAGTGTTGCTTTTCTCTCTTGCTTTATTTGGTGGTTTTTCAAACTTGTTTGCTTTTGAGTGCTTGAGATACTATGCTCGTGAGACATTGATGATCATGTGTTTGATCATAAGCTACACTTAATGTTTGATTAATGTTATTATCTTATCTATCTTATGTGATCATTCACTATTCTTGGTGATGAGTGCATGTATTTCATTCTTATCATTTTAAGCGCTCCACCAAGATGTATGTGACATGGAAGAGTAACCCATGACTCCAACTCCTTGTGCATTTAGATATGACATGGAAGAATAACCCAGTCCAAAGCAAATTTTAAATATGCACAAATTTAGGGGGAGCTCTTACTTATCACATACTTCTCAAAGCGACGATATATTTCATGCTTATTATCATTTGTCGAAGCTTTGATCTATATGTTGTCATCAATTACCAAAAAGGGGGAGATTGAAAGTGCAACTATCCCTAGGTGGTTTTGGTAATTCATAACAACATATAGCTCATTGAGCTAATGCTATTCCAAGATGATTATTTTAGGAAAATTAATGATTGGCATGGCATGGATGTGAAAGTGGAACCCTCAAAATGCTAAGGACAAAGGATTGGCTCAAGCTCAAAAGCTCAAGACTCTTCATTTTATATTTTAGTGATCCAAGATCACATTGAGTCTTTAGGAAAAGCCAATACTATCAAGGAGGGATGAGGTGTTGCTTAATGAGCCTCTTGCTTCATGTGCTTAGTGATATGCTCCAAAACCCTCAACTACTTTCCCATATCCACATATGACCTAAACCCTAAGCCAAACTCGGTCCTACCGATTCTTCCTATCCGGCGCCACCGAGTTTCACTTGTCATAAGCCACTGCCAAACCCTAGCAATTCGGTTCTACCGATAGGGATCTCGGTCTCACCGAGATGGAATTGCAAACTCTCTGTTTCCCTTTCGTAACTTTTCGGTCTCACCAAAAGAGCGAATCGGTCCCACCGGGATTGCAATGTAAATTCAGTGTTTCCCCTTTGTAACTTTTCGGTCTCACCGAAAGAGCAAATCGGTCCCATCGAGTTTGCCTGACCAACTCTCTGGTTAGCTAATTACCAAATTCGGTCTCACTGAGTTTCTGTAATTGGTCTCACCGAGATTACGTTATGCCCAAACCCTAACCATATCGGTCCTACCGAGTTGCATGTCAGTCCCACCGAAAATCTCTAACGGTCACTAGGTTTACATTTTCGGTCCGACCGAGTTTGTTGATTCGGTCCCACCGAGATTGGAAAACTGTGTGTAACGGTTGGATTTTGTGTGGAGGCTATATATACCCCTCCACCTCCTCTTCATTTGAAGAGAGAGCCATCAGAACACATACACCATTCCAACTCATATGTTCTAAGAGAGAACCACCTACTCATGTGTTGAGACCAAGATATTCCATTCCTACCATATGAATCTTGATCTCTAGCCTTTCCCAAGTTGCTTTCCACTCAAATCTTCTTTCCACCAAATCCAAATCCTATGAGAGAGAGTTGAGTGTTGGGGAGACTATCATTTGAATCACAAGAGCAAGGAGTTCATTACCTACACACCATTTGTTACTTCTTGGAGAGTGGTGTCTCCTAGATTGGCTAGGTGTCACTTGGGAGCCTCCGACAAGATTGTGGAGTTGAACCAAGGAGTTTGTAAGGGCAAGGAGATCGCCTACTTCGTGAAGATCTACCGCTAGTGAGGCAAGTCCTGTGTGGGCGATGGCCATGGTGGGATAGACAAGGTTGCTTCTTCGTGGACCCTTTGTGGGTGGTTGCTTCTTCGTGGACCCTTCGTGGGTGGAGCCCTGTGTGGACTCGCGCAACCGTTACCCTTTGTGGGTGGAGCCCTGTGTGGACTCTCGCAACCGTTACCCTTTGTGAGTTGAAGTCTCCATCAACGTGGATGTAGGATAGCACCACCTATCCGAACCACGGGAAAAACATCCGTGTCTCCAATTGCGTTTGAATTCTCCAAACCCTTCCCTTTACATTCTTGCAAGTTGCATGCTTTACTTTCTGCTGCCAATATACTCTTTGCATGCTTGCTTGAATTGTGTGATGATTGCTTGACTTGTCCTAAAATAGCTAAAATCTGCCAAGAACTAAAATTGGGAAAAGGTTAAGTCTTATTTGGTCAAGTAGTCTAATCACCCCCCTCTAGACATACTTTCGATCCTACATGGGGCCATTTACAAACTCCGTACGCTGGTTCAGATGAAAAAAGTCCCAGAACAGCTTAGCAGTGGGCTCTTCCTGCAAGTATGCTTCACAGAAAACTTGGAAGTTGCATATATTGGACACCAAGTTGGGTCCAATATCTTGAGGATGGAGTTCGAAACTGGCAAGAACATCCCGGAAAAACTTTGACCCTGGCGGTTTGAAGCCACGGCCTATGTGGTCGACAAAGATCACTACCTCACCCTGCCTCGGGGTAGGAGGATTCTCTATTCCTGGAACTCGCCACCGGATCTCCGTCTTCTTTGGCAAGGTGCCGATACTAACCATTTCATTCAATTGATCTTCGGTGATCCGGGAGGGGGCCCAGTTGCAAGCGGCAAACTGTTTGGCCATTGTGAAATGAAAAACTGAAAAGGAAATGCCGGTTTACGAGTCATTCATGGAGGAGCGCAAGATGCAATGGAGGAGCGCAAGATGCAACTGTGAAATTGCGTAAACCAGAGACTAATATAATAGTAAATAACAAGGTCATATAAAGGGCATACATGTGTTATTAAACCGGACTATTACCATCAATGTGCAGAAGGTTTGCCAGTTTACTAGGGGACTAATGGTATGAGATAGATTGTTTTTACAAAGGTAAACCACCTAGATGGTAAAGATGATACAGATCTAAGGCGAAGAGGTAAGTAAGGGAAAAACAGGTTTCACAGGATCACAGGGGCATTTCGGATCTACCACAAGTCAGGAAAAGAAAAAAGATTTAGACCTAAAAGGAAAAAAGGTTGGTCCCGAAACAGTTCATAAAGGACTAGATCAGTTTTTTGTGCATAAGGGTTTGAGGTGGTAACAGAAGGTTAGCCATGACATGGGATATGTCAAGTGTGAAGTGTCCATCTGTACACTAAGGAGTAACAGTGAAGAACATCACCGAAGCCCCGATGAACTTCAAAGAACTGCGAAGAACAAGGAAACCCTAATGGATCTAGAAAGGAAGGAGGAAAGGACTTACTACGGCCGCGGAAGCAGCGGAGGTGTGCTGTGGAGCTCTGGTACGAACAGGTTGATGCAGCGGCCAACGGTGAGGCAGAGGCGAGGTTGACGATGGCGGCGGCACTCAGGTGCGGGAATGTCGTGAAGAAGAAGAAGGGATGAAGGGGTAACGGAAAGAAAAGAAAGGGGTTCTCTGCCCCTATTTATAAGGCGAAGTGATAAAACGGCAAGTGCGGGAATCGAGGAGCTCAAAAATGGATAATTAATAATGGTGTCGCATCGATGACTGGATATGCATTAATGAAGGTAATCCTCGGCTTCAACGAATAGATGACATCATGGCGGTTAGTTATGGTCCTAGAACATGATGTCACGGCGGTTTACAAGATCAAAGTGAAAATGAAAAGGAGAAATTTTTCTAAGTGATGAAGATTGATATGAACCAGTTCAAACCAATCTGGGGCCTAATGTGAGGGATATTACTACTGGACATAAATATTAGAAGCCCATGAAGACGTAAGAATGATGACGCTTTATGAAGGCCCAAGGCCCAGAGGCGAGTTAAGGCCTGTAGATGTAAACCGACTTAATTGTGTAACTTGTTTTGTAAGATAGGAAGTGTGGAGACTGAACCAGACATGTTTATGATCCGGCTTCGGGACTCTGTAAACCGGCGGGCGTCAACCTGTGTATATAAAAGGGATAACCCGGCGGCGGTTGAGGAACAATAACTCGAGAGCCAGACAAAGCAGATTCGCTCCCTGGCCTTCGAAACCCTAGCAATACCAATCACAACTAGACGTAGGCTTTTACCTTCATCGAAGGGGCCGAACTAGTATAAACTCCCCATGTCCCCTTGTCCGGTTTAACCCCTTTAAGCTAACCCATTGCGATGGCTCCATGACTAAGTCCTTTCACAAAGACAACTGCCATGACAAACCCACAACACTTGATATCTTTTATAATGGACTAACCGATGCCTCCAGAGATTACCTGGATAGTTGTGCTGGTTCTGTTTTCAGGGAAAGAACACCGGATGAAGCTAAACTTCTATTGAATAATCTGTTGACAAGTGAAAATAATTGGACACTTCCTGAACTAACTCCTGAGCCTATTCCTAAACCAACTCCGAAGAAGAGGGGTATTCTATTTCTCAGTCCTGAAGATATGCAAGAGGCAAAAAAATCCATGAAAGAAAAGGGTATTAAAGCTGAAGATGTTAAGAATTTACCTCATATTGAAGAAATAGATGGTCTTAATTTACCGCCTGTTGAAGAAACATATGATCTTAATCCATTACCTATTTAAGAAACTCATGGTCTTGATAACCCGACATAGGTAGTAAAGGTAAATTCTCCCTATAGATATGATAAAGCTGAAATTCCATTTACTAAGTTTGCTAGCCCATGCTTAGATGAGTCTGATAAATTTATGGCTAAGCAAGAAGATTTTAATTCTTATTTTGGTAGACAATTGAAATACAATTCAAATATGCTTGAGCACTTGGGTGATTATATGGCGAATGTCAAAGGTGAACTTAAACTTATTAGTAAACATGCTTCTATGGTTACCACTCAAGTAGAACAAGTACTTAAAGCTCAAAATGATTTGCTCAATGAATTGAATAGTAAGAATAATGATAATGCTGTTAGAGTTATGACTAGAGGTGGTAGAATGACTCCGGAACCTTTGTATCCTGAAGGCCATCCTAAGAGAATTGAGCAAGATTCTCAGAGAAATAATATAGATGCACCTAGTCCTTCTAAAAGGAAGAAAAAGAAAAATGATAGGACTTTGCATGCTTCTAGTGAACCTATTGATCAACCACCTGAGAATCCAAATGATATTTCTATTTCTGATGCTGAAACACAATCTAGTAATGAACCTGAAACTAGTGATAATGTTAATGATAATGTCCATGATGATGCTCAACCTAGTAATGATAATGATATAGAAATTGAACCTGTTGTTGATCTTGATAACCCACAATCAAAGAATCAACGTTATGATAAGAAAGACTTTGTTGCTAGGAAACACGGTAAGGAAAGAGAGCCTTGGGTTCAGAAACCCATGCCGTTTCCTCAAAAACCATCCAAGAAAAAGGATGATGAGGATTTTGAGCGCTTTGCTGAAATGATTAGACCTATCTTTTTGCGTATGCGATTAACTGATATGCTCAAAATGAATCCTTATGCTAAGTATATGAAAGAAATTGTCACTAATAAAAGAAAGATACTGGAAGCTGAAATTTCCACCGTGCTTGCTAATTATACTTTTAAGGGTGGAATACCAAAGAAACTTGGAGATCCAAGAGTACCCACTATAACATGCTCCATTAAAAGAAATTATGTTAAAACTGCTTTATGTGATCTTGGAGCTGGTGTTAGTGTTATGCCTCTCTCTTTATATCGTAGAATTGATTTGAATAAGTTGACACCTACTAAAATATCTTTGCAAATGGCTGATAAATCAACTACTATACATGTCGGTATTTGTGAGGATGTGCCTGTTGTAGTTGCAAACGTTACTATTTTAACGGACTTTATTATTTATGATATTCCCGAGGACGATAGTATGTCTATTATTCTTGGAAGACCCTTTTTGAATACTGCAGGGGCTGTTATTGATTGCACTAAAGGCAATGTCACTTTTCATGTTAATGGTAATAAGCATACGGTACACTTTCCGAGGAAACAACCTCAAGTTCATAGTATCAACTCTATTGGAAAAATTCAATCGATTATATTTGGAGGTTTTGAATTTCCTCTTCCTACTGTCAAGAAGAAATATGATATTATTATTATTGGGGATGTGCATATCCCGTTGAGGTAACATAGTGTTATTCGAAATTTCTCCGGTTCCATGTTATTCGGAATGAGTTCGTTAACAAGACTTGATCAACCTTGTTAGTGGATTCCTTTTGATGAGCATGAGATGGATGAAACTAGAAGGCACAACCTTCTGTATCCACTTTTACTTTCTGTTATTTATATTAAATAAAAAAATAGTATTTTTCTGTCTGTTATCTGATTTATCCGTGCAATATAAAAATACCCAGAAAATAAAAGTTCTCCAAATGCCCTGAAATTTAAATATGATTTTTTCTGGAATATTTGAGAATATTTGGCACTGAGAACACAGCAGGAGGAGCTGGCACCTGGCCACGAGGGTCAGGGGCGCGCCCTACCCCCCTGGGCGCGCCCCCTGCCCCGTGGGCCCATGGTGGCCCTCCTCCACTTATCCTTTCACCCACACACTCCTTCTTCCTCGCACAAACACGAATATCCAGCTCAAACCCGAGTCCAAGCTCATTTTGCTGCCATTTTCGATCTCCTTGCTCAAAGCACCTCTCCCAAAACTGCTTGGGAGATTGCTCCTTGGTAGGTGACTCCTCCATTGGTCCAATTAGTTTTTGTTCTAGTGCTTTATTCATTGCAAATTTGTGCTGCCTAGGTGACCATGTTCTTGAGCTTGCATGTCAAATTTATATAGTTCCAAGTAGTTTTGATGCATGATATAGGCTCTAGGCACTTGTAGGAGTAGTTGCTATCAATATTATTGAGTTTGGTTTACTTTTATTTTGAAGTTACTAAAAATTTCAGAATTTTTCAGAGAATAATGAAGAGATTTTTGAGGGGCTCATCGAGCCGAAGCTCGAAGGAAAAGCAAAATGAAGAAGCAATGAAGCCCAAACATAATTTGCCTCGCACCGCGGAGGTTAGGCCGTGTGAATGGCCCTCCGATGATTTCTTGAGAGCCACCGGGATTTATGAGGATTTTTATGAATTGGCTAAGAATGCAGGCCTCGCCGACTTCCTCCACGACCAACGCGAACAGTATCTCTTACTTACCAATACTTTTGTGCAAAACTTCTACTATTATCCTAGGGAATCACCTCCTTCAGTAGAGTTTCATTTATATGATGTGGTTAAGAAGAAGTCACTTTATGATTTTTGTCGGGTTTTTTTGATCCCTTTCGAGGGAAAAATAGAGGAACCACATCGTGACGATGTGGATGGGTTTATTGATACCATCACCGTTGGGGAAACGAGGAAGGTTTCTGATGCATGAATCACTAGCATACATTTTCCTGTTTTACACTACTTTGCAATATTTGCTAGTCGTTGCTTAATTGGTCGCGGAAACTATGGAAACCTTAGTGTTCCTGATATTATTATTTTGTTCCACGGGTTATTCTGTGATAACTCCGTGAGTATGGGCGGTATTATTGCTAAATGGTTGAGTCTGAACCGTATAAAGGGCCCCATCTTTGGTGGTATCTATGCTTCACGCCTAGCTGCACATTTTAACATACCTATTAGGCATTATGAGAAGGAAGAAAAATTGCTTCCTTGTGTTTATTTAGATTATAAGAGTATGGTAGCACATGATTTCATTATAAAGAATAGGTAAGGGGAGCTTAAATACAAATTGTTCTTTGATAAACATCATCGGGAGACTATTACCTTGCCTGCTCCTTCCTTGTTTGACTTATCTGCAGGCCAGTACCTCATCTCGCCGAAGGACATTCACGCCTACCGGAACCCTGCACCAGCTACAGAGCCAGAGTCGGAACCACCAGTTGATCTTCCACGACAGTCTAATTACCAGTGGGATCCGGAGATGATTGCCAACCAGTGGTAATCAGAGTCTTCTTCATCGCAGTATGACCTCAACTATTATTATGGATATTCGCCAGCCCAACCGTGGCCATAGGCCAACTTAGTCCAAAAGCCTAAGCTTGGGGGAGTACGTATTTCCCACCGACATTACATTTATGTTCACACACTCATTGCTAGATGTCGGTGCTCATACTTTTTCATTGTATCATCCATGCTAGTTTATTTTCCTTTTTATGCTTTCTTCTTGTGTGTTTAATAAGCCTTAAGAAAAACCAAAAAATTTAGTTGTAGCTTTTAATTAGTTTACTTTCCATGCTTGTAGTAGTAATTAAAAAGAAAACCCAAAAGATTTCATGTTCTTCTTTTGCTTGTTGGGAGCTTTCCCATGTAAATAGTTTTATTTCTTTTCTTTTCTTTGGGGGTCGATAGGAGAAGACCATGATTAAATTGTTGAAGTATCTCTTATATGCATTATTGTTGATCTGACAAAAGAGCCCATATTGCCTTGTCTTCTCCTGTTTATTGAATGCTTGCAGATTCCAGCTTAGTCCAATGCACGCGCACTATTATTATTATTCACACTATTCGGTCGTGCAAGTGAAAGGCAATTATGACGATATATGATTGACTGAATGAGATGAGAAAAGCTGGTATGAACTCAACCTCTTTTGTTTTGTAAATATGATTAGTTCATCGTTCCTGATTTAGCCTATTATGAATAAACATGTTTGCAATGACAACTAGAGATCATAGTTTCTTGTGCCATGCTTGATTATCTAGGAGCTTATAATGGTTTACCTTGCGTGTCAACATGCTATTAAAATGGGTATGATGTGGCATGACAGGGTGGTATCCTCCTCTGAATGATTTAAGTGACTTGACTTGGCGCATTTTCACGCATGTAGTTGAAACAAAATCAATATAGCCTTCACGATATTTATGTTCATGGTGGATTATATCCTACTCATGCTTGCATTCGGTGTTGATTAATTTTAATGCATGTTCATGACTGTTGTCGCTCTCTAGCTGGTCGCTTCCTAGTCTTTTGCTAGCCTTCACCTGTACTAAGCAGGAATACTACTTGTGCATCCAACTCCATAAACCCCAAAGTTATTCCATATGAGTCCACCATACCTACCTATATGCGGTATCCACCTGCCGTTCCAAGTAAATTTGTATGTGCCAAACTCTAAACCTTCAAATAAATATCCTATTTTGTATGCTCGAAAACTCATGTATCAACTAGGGTTGTCCGTATCTTCCATGTTAGGCGGGTTATTCTCAAGAGGAGTGGACTCCGCTCCTCACTCACAAGAAAGTGGCTGGTCACCGGGATGCCCAGTCCCATGCTTTATGCAAACTAAATCAAAATAGCTGCAAACAAAACTCCCCCTGGGACTGTTGTTAGTTGGAGGCACTCGTTGTTTCGAGTAAGCCATGGATTGATGCTTGTTGGTGGAGGGGGAGTATAAACTTTACCATTCTGTTTGGGAACCGCCTATAATGTGTGTAGCATGGAAGATATCGCCATCTCTTGGTTGTTATGTTGACAATGAAAGTATACCGCTCAAAATATTATTCATCTCTATTTCAAAACCGAGCTCTGGCACCTCTACAAATCGCTTTTACCCTCTGCGAAGGGCCTATCTATTTACTTTTATGTTGAGTCATCATCCTCTTATTAAAAAGCACCAGTTGGAAAGCACCGCTGTCATTTGCATTCATTACTGTTAGTTTACATTGAGTATGACTTGACTGGATCTCTTTTACCATGAATTACAATGTCTAGTCAGTCCTTGATCTTTAAAGGTGCTCTGCATTTATGTTTTGCGGTCACAGAAAGGGCTAGCGAGATACCATCTTGTCATATCATATTATGATTGTTTTGAGAAAGTGTTGTCATCCGAGATTTATTATTATTGCTCGCTAGTTGATTATGCCATTGATATGAGTAAACTTGAGACCTAAGCATTATTGTGAATGTGGTTAGTCATAATCTTTGCTGAAAACTTGAATGCTGGCTTTACATATTTACAACAACAAGAGCAAACAGAGTTTGTAAAAGTTTTTCTTTATTACTTTCAGTTTGTCAACTGAATTGCTTGAGGACAAGCAAAGGTTTAAGCTTGGGGGAGTTGATATGTCTCCGTCGTATCTACTTTTCCAAACACTTTTGCCCTTGTTTTGGACTCTAACTTGCATGATTTGAATGGAACTAACCCGGACTGATGTTGTTTTCAGCAGAATTACCATGGTGTTATTTATGTGTAGAAACAAAAGTTCTCGGAATGACCTGAAACATCACGGAACATCTTTTCAGAAATAATAAAAAATCCTTGCAAAAGATGAAGACCAAGGGGCCCATCACCTGTCCATGAGGGTGGGGGCGCGCCTGCCCCCCTAGGGCGCGCCCCTTACCTCGTGGCCCCCCTGGAGATCCTCCGACCTCAACCCCAACTCTATATATTTGGTTTCAGGGAGAGAAAAATCAGAGAGCAGGATTCATCGCGTTTTACGATACGGAGCCGCCGCCAAGCCCTAAAACCTCTCGGGAGGGCTGATCTGGAGTCCGTTCAGGGCTCCGGAGAGGGGAATCCGTCGCCATCATCATCATCAACCATCCTCCATCACCAATTTCATGATGCTCACTGCCGTGCGTGAGTAATTCCATTATACGCTTGCTGGACGGTGATGGGTTGGATGAGATGTATCATGTAATCGAGTTAGTTTTGTTAGGGTTTGATCCCTAGTATCCACTATGTTCTGAGATTGATGTTGGTATGACTTTGCTATGCTTAATGCTTGTCACTAGGGCCCGAGTGCCATGATTTCAGATCTGAACCTATTATGTTTTCATCAATATATGAGAGTTCTTGATCCTATCTTGCAAGTCTATAGTCACCTATTATGTGTTATGATCCGTTAACCCCGAAGTGACAATAATCGGGATACTTACAGGTGATGACCGTAGTTTGAGGAGTTCATGTATTCAGTATGTGTTAATGCTTTGTTTCGATACTCTATTAAAAGGAGGCCTTAATATCCCTTAGTTTCCGTTAGGACCCCGCTGCCACGGGAGGGTAGGACAAAAGATGTCATGCAAGTTCTTTTCCATAAGCACATATGACTATATTTGGAGCCTACATTACATTGATGAATTCGAGCTAGTTCTGTGTCACCCTAGGTTATGACTGTTACATGATGAATCGCATCCGGCATAATTCTCCATCACTGATCCATTGCCTACGAGCTTTCCATATATTGTTCTTCGCTTATTTACTTTTTCGTTGCTATTGCTATCATCACTACAAAATACCAAAAACATTAGTTTTGCTATCATTACCTTTTGCTACCATTACCACTACTATCATATTACTTTGCTACTAAATACTTTGCTTCAAATATTAAGTTTCCAGGTGTGGTTGAATTGACAACTCAGCTGCTAATACTTGAGAATATTATTTGGCTCCCCTTGTGTCGAATCAATAAATTTGGGTTGAATACTCTACCCTCGAAAATTGTTGCGATCCCATATACTTGTGGGTTATCAATATGCTAGGAATCCCACGCAGGCTGGCCAAACACAGCCTCAATATATTGAAGGAATATAAGCCGGTCAAGCAAACACTGCGGCGCTTTTCCAAACACAAACGACAAGCTATGGGGGAGGAGCTAGCCAAGTTAATCGAGGTCGGATTCATCAGAGGAATAAAACACTTGTTCTGGCTAGCAAACTTGGTGATGGTGCCAAAGAAGGATAAATCCTGGCGCCTGTGCATCGATTTCAAAGACCTCAACAAGGCCTGCCCTAAGGATCCCTTCCCCCTCCCCCGCATCGATTAGATTATTTATGCTACTGTAGGACAAGACTCACTGTGTTTCCTCGACGCATACTCCGGATACCATCAAATCAAAATGAAGGAGTCCGGTCAAGCCGCAACGACATTCATTACCCCATACGGGCCTTTCTGCATCAACACTATGCCCTTCGGGCTTAAAAACGCCGGCGCCACCTACCAACGCATGATTCAAACATGCCTGGAGAAGCAAATCGGCAAGACAGTTGAGGCATATGTGGATGACGTTGTCATCAATACTAGGCACGCCGAGTCATTAATAGGCGACATGCGTCTCACATTTGACAACCTCCGCAGATATGACATCAAGCTCAATCCGGAAAAGTGTGTTTTTGGTGTTCGCGCTGGAAAACTGTTGGGCTTGATCATTTCCAATAGAGGAATTGAGGCAAATCCAGCCAAAATCTGAGCTTTTTCACAATTGGCTACACCAACAAACCTTAAATAGGCCCAAAAACTAGCTGGATGCGTGGCAGCTTTAAGCCGCTTTATCTCCAGACTAGGAGAAAAAGCATTGCCACTTTATCGCCTTCTCCGACGCACCGACCACTTCGAGTCGACGGATGCGGCAACGGCCAGACTAGAAGAAATAAAGGCTCTTTTAGCGAGCAACCCAATCCTAGCCGCGCCGAACATCGGCGAACCGATGTTATTATACATCTCTGTAACACACCAGGTGGTGAGCGCGGTGCTCGTCGTTGAGCGAGAGGAGGACAGACACAAATTCCCACTTCAGAAACCGGTATACTATGTATCCACTATCCTCACACCATGCAAATCCCGGTACCCTCATTACCAAAATATAGCATATGCGGTCTTCATCCCATCCCGGAAGCTACGACACTACTTCCAAGCGTGCTCAATCACGGTGGCTTCTGAAGTACCACTCAATGACATAATAAACAACCGCGATGCTACGGGCCAGATTGCCAAGTGGGCCATTGAGCTCCTGCCATTCGATATAACATACAAACCACAACGAGCCATTAAATCCCAAGTATTGGCCGACTTCGTCGCCAAATGGACAGAGGCCGAACTCCCTAAAGAGTACGGTACATATTCCAACTGGGTCATGCACTTCGATGGCTCTAAAATGCTGGCCGGCTTAGGAGCGGGCGTCATCTTAACGTCCCCCACTAGAGATACAGTCCAGTACGTACTCCAATATTGTACATAGACTCCAACAATGCAGCCAAATACGAGGCCTTATTGCACGGTCTTCGGATGGCTTCCTCCATGGGCACACAATGCCTGGAGGTGCGCGGGGATTCAAATCTCGCAATATCCCAAATAAATGGAGACTTCGACGCCAAAGATCCGAAGATGGCGGCCTATCATAACGCCATACTTAAAATATCAGCTCAGTTTGAGGGACTCGAGTTTCATCATGTGGCTCGAGAAAGTAATCAAGCGGCGGATGTCCTTGCTCGCATGGGCGCCAAGCGTGACCCCCCTAACAACTTTCTGGAAAGGCTCTTCAAGCCATCCATGGTGTGGTAGGGTGAGAGCAGGAACACCAGTCCAGATCCGATTATACCCCCAGATTCCAAACACAATACAGATATCATTGGGGGCTCAGCCACCCAAATAACACCATCGGCCCATCTAATAATGGCAGTAATTGCCCCATGGACCAAACCATTCTTGGCCTACCTTAATAGGCAAGATCTCCCCGAGGATCAGAATGAGGCTCGCTGCATTGTTCGGCGCTCTAAAGCCTACAAGGTCCATGACGGAGAGCTCTACAAGAAAAGCGCTACCGGAGTCCTTCAAAGATGTATCTCCGAAGAAGAGGGACGGCAGCTCCTGGCCGAAATCCATGCTGGTCTCGGTGGTCACCACGCCGCGGCTCGGGCCTCGTAAGTAAGGCCTTTCGTACAGGTTTCTTTTGGCCGACGACCCAAGCAGATGCAGAGGACCTTGTCCAACATTGTGTCGGATGCCAGCTAGTCGCTAATCAAAGCCATATGCCGCCTACCGCCCTACAAACAATCCCCATTACTTGGCCTTTCGCGGTCTGGGGGCTTGATATGGTCGGACCCCTTAAAGGAGGAAGCCATAAGAAAAAATATCTGCTGGTCATGGTAGATAAATTCACCAAGTGGATAGAGGCCAAACCAGTTAAAACGGCCGAAGTTGGACCAGTGATAGACTTCACATCCGGTGTCGTGCACCATTATGGTGTCCCACACAGCAACATCACTGATAATGGCTCCAATTTCACAGCCGATGAAGTAAAAACCTGGTGTGCTAACCTGGGCATTAAGCTCGATTACGCCCCCGTCTATCACCCACAAACAAACGATCAAGTCGAACGAGCTAATGGTCTTATCATGAGCGGCGTTAAGCCTAGACTAGTGCAGTCTTTGAAAGAATCAGACAAGCACTGGGTTGAGGAGCTCGACTCCATACTCTGGGGGCTGCGGACCACGCCCAATTGCACTACCGGATACACACCATTCTTCATGGTGTACGGCGCAGAGGCCGTTTTGCCCTGCAAAATCATTCATGACTCACCTCGAGTGTGCATGTATGAAGAGAGAGAGAGGCCGAGCTTGATCGGCGGGACAGTCTAGATGCCCTGGAGGAGGAGCGCGATGTTGCAAAAGCCCATTCTGCATTCTATCAACAACAGGCTCGCAGATACCAAAGCAGAGAAGTGCGGGCCAAGACTTATAATGTTGGTGAGCTCATCCTACGCTTGCCAGAAAAGAAAAAAGGACAAACTCAAGCCCAAGTGGGAGGGTCCCTTCATCATAGATTAAGTTCTCACTAGAGGAGCGTACCGCCTGTGTGATGCATCGAACAATCGCTTAGAGCCGAACCCGTGGAATGCTGCTAGACTCTGAAGATTCTACGCCTAGAGCCGTACTCTTTGTTCGTCTTCTTCTCCCTTTCTTTCCATTTTCTCTCTTTTTAATTTTTTTCTCCACCTCTATAGCTCTTGTGCGGCTAAACCGCACACCTATGACGTACACATCCTTAAATGTATACACTCATAATACCTGGGGGCTTCTTTTACAGAAGCTTATTATTATTTTACGAGCATCAAGCTCACCACATATGTGTCCTTTCCTCATATGTACCTTTTCTTCGCAATTATATGCGCCATCATGAATTAAGTTTTTGCCAAGCTGGGTTGTCTGGCTCCTGTGCTTATGCCCTACGTTCCCGTTTGTTTGGCTAGGGCATAAAGGGAGCACCTCTGCGATTGTTACAGCCGGGTCATCCGGACTAGTACCTCAGTGTGACGCCCCGAGACCGACGCTCCAGACAGCTTTCATGTTTTTCGTTGTTGTCATGTGTTTTGATTGCTTTGTTGCATTCATCATGGCATCTCTTGCATTGCATCATGTCATCATGCACCCCCTTTTTAAAACTCAACTAAATAAATTGCATGGATCTTCGATCCATTTAAATCAAGGGAGATGCACATGGTGATTTCTCTTTACAACATATAAAAGGCTCCCAATATTATTAGGGAGCTATAATAAATATTCTAACACACTTGCAAAAAAATTTCATGTATTTTATACTTCAAGTTTGTTCCCCAAACTTTGCCCATAATTTCTTTCACCGCTTTCCCGTTCTCCACAAAATTCCGAACATTTTTGGACTCTCCAAAAATGTTTTCCTAATTCAAACTTATTTGAATCACATTCAAATGTGTTCGAATGCAATCCTTCCAAACGGTGCCAAATGTATTATTCTTTGATCAAGCTCCTTTTTATGAGTCTAAGAAAATCGCCACCCTGCTCCAATTCTTCTCCTATCTCTGTCTACATTTCTTATTTCTCGGTTTATTTGTTAAATCAGAAAATAAAGAAGTAAATAAGAAGAGGGAGAGAGAGAGCCCAGCCTTGCCACTTGGGCCTCCTGCGGCCCATTTGGCTCAAGGCTTCCCGCAGCCCAACCTGCGCTAACCCTAGGCGCCTGAGCCACCTCTCCCGATCCCCTCTCCCTCCGCCGCCAGGAGAATCCACGCTCGACCCCTCCTCTCGCCCGTGCCCTTTTCTCCCTCTCGATATCTCCCTCACTCGCTACCTCTCCTTTCCCTGCTCGCGCCGCCACACACACAACACACAGCGCCCCATGCCCATCCCCTTGACTGCTACCTTAGCCTCCGGCCATGGCGCCCGCGCCGGCGACCCTGCAGGCCGCTGCCCTGCTGCCATGTTCCGCCGCTGCCGCACGCCAAGTCCCGCGCCGTTGCCATCGTCACGACCTGCATCGGTCCCTGCCGAGCCCCTTCATCGAGCAGCCATAGCCGCATGTTGCCGGATCCCGTCCGCTGCGACCAGGAGCGCCGTCGCCCTCGACCCGCCTCACCGTCATCCATGGCCACGCCTTCGCCAAGTGTCAGCGCAGCCTGGCCACATCCTGTTGTTCTCCTTCATCTCCGGACCCGAGCCGTCCTCTACTTCCTCTACGCCGTCCAGGAGCCACCTCGCTCGCGCGTGTCCTCCACCAGCAGCCTGCAACGCCTGAGGAGAGCCGAGCTCCTCCCGGTCCCCATGGTGGCTGCTTCCCCTGTCCCGAGTTTCCATGGAGTCGACGTTCAAGTCTCGCGCCCCCATGACCTCGCTGCATCTCACGCCGCTGCTCATGGCTTGCACCAACCTCCTCCTCCACCGTCAAGTCCGTCGTTCCCCGTCGCACCATCGCTGGAGTTCACGTCCAAGGCCCGCTGCAACCTCACCTTCGGCCATGCCTTGCCTTTCTGTACTATTGTCACTGAACGCCAAGACCAAACGTTTTGTTTTCGCCAAGTTCCGTCAAACTGACCGACCGTGTACGTCTACCGTCGCCGTGGGTTTTTTCATCAAGTTCGACTACAGCACGAAGATGTGAACAACTACGCAGAGTCGCGAAGAATGACTACACACGGGACCCGTCAAGTTCTTCTACGTGCGTGTACGACTACACATCCGAGATGCGTCTAGTACCTCTACGGAAGACCCGAACGTCTACGATCCATGTATGATGACCGTTGCCAAAGACCGTCGAGTGAACAACTACCCTCGCCGTGGACTCGACAGGAAAATGTGTACAACTACTTCCACGACGACCGCGCACCACTACCGTCGCGAGAACGACTACTTCCTATGGCCGTCCCGAGAACACCTACTTACTTTACCGAACTCGAACCACCCCGAACTCACGCTTCAAAGGTATACCCCGAGACGACCGTCCGAGAACGAATGCTTGTGTGTATGAGATGCACCCTATGTTTGCACCGTGTCTGAGTTGTCATTTGCTTGGTCCTCCTCGTTTCCATGCCACTAACCCTTGGGAACCCGACAGTCGGGAGCACCCCACCATCTTGCTCGACTCGCTCACGCCCTATCTTTTTCACCGGCATCTCAATCGAGTTACCAGAACCGTTATGTTGCCGTGGCATCATTTTCGGATTCGTTGCCGTGGCCCCTTTTCCTTCCGCCATGTCGACAAATGCTTCATATCATGTTCATGTCAACATTTTCATAAAATTGCATAAAACTTGCACATGCCATTCGCATCATGATAATAACATTTATATGTTTAAAATTGTTGTTGCGCCAAATTGCTAATGCATATGGGGATTATTGGATTTTTTGCTTGTTATATCCGGCCCCATTTAAATTTTTTAGATAGTATAGTTTTGTTATGCTTCACCTCTTGCCATGTTAACCAACATTTAATATTGTTGAGTACCTAACCGGCAGGGAACTAAATAATTGATGTGATGTTCCGTCAATATGCAACTCGTTGCATATTGAGCTCCACTTAATTTGTAGTTTTGTTTGTTGCACTTTGCCATGCCATGCATATTTAAACCGGATATGCATAATACTTGGTTGTGCATCATGCCTTATTTATGTGATGGTTGTTTATTATGTTGTTTGTTTCTTTCTGGGTTGCTTCTCTCATTAGCATCGGTTTCGTTCCTGAGTCGCGAGGATTCGTTCGACTACGTTCGTTTGTTTCTTCTTCATGGACTCATTCCCCTTCCTTGCGGGATCTCAGGCAAGATGACCATACCCTCGAAATCACTTCTATCTTTGCTTGCTAGTTGCTCTCTTTATTGCTATGCCGCGATACCTACCACTTGCTATATCATGCCTCCCATATTGCCATGTCAAGCCTCTAATCCACCTTTCCAAGCAAGCCGTTGTTTGGCTATGTTACCGCTTTGCTCAGCCCCTCTTATAGCATTGCTAGTTGCAGATGAATATTGAAGTTTGTTCCTTGTTGGAACATGGGTTTTGTTGGGATATCATTATTATATCTTGTTTACTTTAATGCAACTATATACTTGGTAAAGGGTGGAAGGCTCGGCCATATGCCTGGTGTTTTGTTCCACTCTTACCGCCCTAGTTTCCGTCATACCGGTGTTATGTTCCTTGATTTTGCGTTCCTTACGCGGTTAGGGGAATGGGACCCCCTTGACAGTTCACTTTGAATAAAATTCCTCCAGCAAGGCCCAGCCTTGGTTTTACAATTTGCCACATAACCTTTTTCACTCGGGTTTCCGGAGCCCGAGGGTCATCTTTATTTTAAACCCTCGGGCTAGTGCTCCTCTGAGTGTTGGTCCAACCTATCAGTAGCTGGTGGCCACCAGGGGCAACTCTGGGTTGGCCTACCGAAATCTTGGACAATCCGGTGTGCCCTGAGAACGAGATATGTGCAGCTCCTATCGGGATTTGTCGGCACATTCGGGTGGCTTTGCTGGTCTTGTTTTACCATTGTCGAAATGTCTTGTAACCAGGATTCCGAGTCTGATCGGGTCTTCCCGGGAGAAGGAATATCCTTCGTTGACCGTGAGAGCTTGTGATGGGCTAAGTTGGGACACCCCTGCGGGGTTTTGAACTTTCGAAAGCCGTGCCCGCGGTTATGGGCAGATGGGAATTTGTTAATATCTACTTGTAGATAACTTGACACTTAACTTAATTAAAATGCATCAATCGCAGGTGTAGCCGTGATGATATCTTTCCGGCGGAGTCCGGGAAGTGAATACAGTCTCGTGTTATGCTTGAACGTAAGTAGCTTCAAGATCACTTCTTGATCACTTATTAGCTTCTCGACCGTGCTTTGCTTCTCTTCTCGCTCTCTTTTGCGTAAGGTAGCCACCATATATGCTAGTGCTTGTTGCACCTCCACCTCACTACCCTTTCCTACCCATAAGCTTAAATAGTCTTGATCTCATGGGTGTGAGATTGTTGAGTCCTCATGACTCACAGATACTTCCAAACAGTTGCAAGTGCCGATGATGCCAGTGCAGGTGACGCAGCCCAACTCAAGTGGGAGCTCGTTGAAGATCTTGGCCGTTGTTTTATGTATTTTCTGGTTGTTCAGTAGTGGAGCCCAGTTGGGACGACCGGAGATCTAGCATTTGGGGTTGTCTTCTTTTATTTTGGTTCTGTAGTCGGACCTTGATTGTATTCTGGATGATGTATGTTTAACTTGTCTTTGTGTGAAGTGGCGATTGTAAGCCAACTCTTTATCCCTTTCTTATTCGGTACATGGGATTGTGTGAAGATTACCCCTCTTGCGACAAACCTAAAATGCGGCCATGCCTCTAAGTCGTGCCCCGACACGTGGGAGATATAGCCGCATCGTGGGTGTTACAAGTTGGTATCAAAGCCATCCCCGACTTAGGAGCCCCCTGCTTGATCGAATCGCTAATGTTGTTGAGTCTAGAACAAAATGTTTTGAGTCTTAGGATTATATATATCGGAGAGTAGGATTCTTTTTACTCCTCAGTCCCTTCGTCGCTCTAGTGAGGCCTCCTGACGTAGTGTTTTGACTCTCCTCTCTCAAATTTCACTAAAAAAAATTAGGATCACGCGGGTATCTTGGAATCGTTCCGATGGTTTTGTGACGAGAACATTGTTCTTGGTGCCTCCTGACATTTAGGGGTTATGGCAGTGTTCCGGGGAGTTGAGCTCTGAGGTGTTGTTGTCACAATTTTATCATTGCAGTTCTGGAATACCTGAGTTTCGTCGACATCAAAAATCTCTTTTATGCAGTTGTTGGTGAGATAACCTCGACGCCAACCTGTACTTGGGCGGGAGTTCGGGAGTATTGCCATAACTCATATAACAGATGCTTTTCGAAGGTTGAGGTAAATGATTTCCGAAAGTTTCTTGGTTATGTGTTGAAGGAGGATACAGCTGGATGCAGGATTTGTTAGTTTTGGGTGAGATATTATGCTTCCCCTGCATCCCCAACACCTGATTGCATAACCAGAAAGTTTCGGGAGTTTATAAGTGGGAATTTAAGTAGCTCCTAGAATATTTTTCCAACAGACACATGGTACAATATGGGATCTATCATATGTTTGTTTCCAGCTTATTCTACAAGCCAATCCTTTGTTTTGTTTTCAGTTGTGGTATTCGAGTTGCTTCAAAGTCAAGTGTTGATTCCATACCTTCCTTAAGCGATGCTCTCATATTTCTATGAGAGTATTAATCCTTTTTGATCATCAAGGTTGTCATCTCAATTCTTTTGGGTCCGAATAACTGCCACACGTGTGGCGTCGATAGGAACCCGCCCGCACGCCTCGTGCGGCATAGACGGGGATCGGCCCGCACGACCACGTCCGAGCGCACAAAAGCACGGCCCGCACGTCCGGCGTGTGGCAACCCCGCCCGCACTGCCCCGTCCGAGCTAGAAGACCGGCTGCCCGCACGACCCAGCCGATCCACGCCTCCGATCCATCCCCTCTCTCGTACGCCACCATCGTCCCCCACCTCTCGAACCCCGACATCCGTCGCCGGCCATCCCTGGTTGCCATGGCAACCAGGGCAGATCCGTAGGGCGCTCCGACCCCAAACCACACCCTAACCCTTCCCATCCCCAGCCGCCCACTCCAATCCAGCCCTCCAGACACGATCAACTAAAACCAGGTGAAAATTCTCGATCTCGTCCTTCCCTCTCATCCTTAAGGCTGAAAATCTCCCGATCTTGTACTGGGTCCATACTATAGGGGTAGAACACTGCATGGTTCGGTGTATATTCGCAATTGCCAGGCAGAATACACCAGATCTGCCATGTACTACGTTTGAGGTTAACTTAGGTGCCTAGTTTAGGCACTTAAGTAGTTGGGTATGAAATGGATGAGTAGGAATCCCTAAAAAAGGGCAGGAAGGACGATTTTTTGAATGAAGAGGGTGGGAAAAAATAATTGCCACTTGTGTGTAACGACAGTTGCCGCTTGTGTATGATGACAATTGCCACCTATTTTGACCTGTTGCTTGCCATCCCTATCTTCCATGTGCAAGCAGCAGAAGAATACAATTCTTGTGGATTATTGATGCCTTTTTGATCATCCAGTGATTGAGAACATGTCGGAAAAGAATCGAGACGCGGAAAGGATGAATCGCGAAGGTGGCGCTGATGCTTGGGGTTCTCAAAGGCCAGAAACACCGCCTTGGGATGCAGCAGAGTATAGTCAACTCATCTCTGCACGGCCGTTGCTGCCACTACTAGAACAGTATGCAGGCGTAGGTATGATGCGTGGTAACAAAAAGAAGAGAGCAGTTGCCAACTTCGCAACGATGAAGATGACATTCTACTTATGTCCTACACTCCCATTTTTTTGCAGGTTCTTATGACCAAAACACTCTCAGGGGGCCCCATGGCAAGTTCAGTCACAAGGCGCTAACACTGACATATGTACGGGCAACCAACCTCAACTAGCTAGTATGGCTAATCAAGGTAATGCAAAACCAAAAAAAACACATACTGCTGTGGACGTGAAAAATGGACATGCAAAAAAACTGGCAAGAGGACTCACGAGTTATCACGGGTGAAAATGCAGGGCCTTCATGCAGCACGTGACATCAGCCAGCACCCATGTACCTGCCATCGACGTCATACACAGGTCAGTCCATAAAAAAAGTGAAGTTGCGGATGTTCAATTAGCAGAAGGGGCATAGTTGGCAGCTCCAAATTGCCATGACTGGACTTCTACAATTGCCATGAATTTAAAACTACATTTGCCATCCCTGGATAACTGTTGTTGCCATCAGTCGACACTTGCAGTTGCCATGGAGAAACAACTGCAGTTGCCATGCCAGAGCAACTACAGTTGCCATGTCATCGCAACTGCAGTTGCCATGGAGGAACAACTGCGGTTGCCATGCCGATGCAACTATAGTTGCCATGCCAGTAAACTGCAGTTGCCACATCAGGGGCGACTGCAGTTGCCGTGCTAGCACAAACTGCAAATTGCCATGAATTGACCAACCACTACCATGCTTACAGCGTATTACGCTGGTGGTGACACGGCAAACGTCCCGTGGCAAGCTTCACAAATTGCAGGTGGAGCACGACATTTTGGTGTCACAGACCACACAAGATGGCCAAATGCAGCACAACAAGGTAAGGAAAAAAATTGAACCACAAAAAACATCACTACATTTGTTGTTTGTAGTTTTTTGTAGGCAAAACAATAGTTGCCATGTTTGTTGAACAGTACCTGCCATGACTGGACAGCTACAGCTGCCACACATGTCCACACGCAGTCTCACGGCTTGCTGTTTGAAAATATGTCGTGCCAAATCAATCGAAGATGGTGTGATCCGTTGTGATACACATCTTATTCAACCAAAAAATCTTACTCTCGTGCTTGTTTTTTCTATTACAGAACCTACAACTACAGTGAACAGCGGTGCGGGGACATCTACTGCGGGGAGCTCTGAGCGCACGGAAGACGCGTTCCACCAGCCAGCAGACTGTCATGCCGCAAACAATTTCGAGTCAGAGTCGGGAATGGCAATCATTCCAGCAATGCCGACGAGCACCCCTTTGAACACAAGCACTAGCAACACTCGAGTAGATGGAACTGCCGCCGATACTGAAGCGAATGATGAAACTGACGACGACGCACAAGAGGATGAAGATGGTGGGCAATCCGAGATCGTGGTACCTCAGCCACCATACATTGGGCAGAGATTTGGATCGTTCGCAGAAGCAAAGGAATACCACCAGGCATACGCAAAGTTCCATGGATTTGCGGTCAACACCGAGTACCATAGGAAAATTAAGAAAACTAATGAGTACAGCAGAGGTGAGATGAGGTGCCACAAGGCACGGAGGAACAAGAAGGGGAAAGGTGTTGCGCCTGTCATTCCGGAACGAAAGAGAGGCATCATTCTCAAGACGGGGTGCCCTGTCCGGTGTAAGCTAAACATAGATGGAGCAACATGGGTGGTCAATGAGTATTTTGACGAGCACAACCACGAACTCATAAAGAAGTTCGACCTGGTGAAATTTCTGACCGCCCACAGAGGGTTCACCCCCGTCGAAAGGAAATTCGTAAAGCTGCTACATGATTGTAACGTCGGTCCATCAAGAATGGTACAGATACTATCTCTCATCCACAGCAAAAAGGGGACTCTGAGTAGCATGCCATACATACCAGCTGACGTCACAAACCTACAGGCCAAGTACCGTAGAGAGAGCAAGTTGGCAGACATAGAGGCCACAATAGCCTACTTCGATGCGAAAGCAAAGGAAGATCCAGATTTCATCTACAGGATAAGGTTGGACGATGAGGACCGTGTCAGGAACATGTATTGGGTGGATGGTGCTGCAAGGAGAGCCTACAAACATTTCCAAGATTGCATTTCATTCGACGCGACGTACCTCACCAATATGTACAAGATGCCATGCGCTCCGTTCATAGGAATAAATAACCACAATCAGTCGTTGCAGTTCGGATGCGGCCTCGTCCGGAACGAAGACACAGATGGGTACGTTTGGCTGTTCAAGACCTTCTTGGAGTGCATGGATGGACTTGCTCCGATGAACATAATAACGGACCAAGATTTCAGCATGCGTGCAGGCATAGAGGAGGTCTTTCCGTTGGCAGTGCACAGGCACTGCAGGTGGCACATTATAAAGAAGGCTGAGGAGACGCTAGGACCGTTCTTTGCCGACCGTCCAGAGCTGCACAAGGCATTCGAGCTGTGCGTGGACCACAGCTTGACGGTGGAGGAGTTTGAAAGGAGCTGGATGGCCATGACTGAAACACATCAAGTCCAGGACAACGAGACTCTTGTTAGCCTGTGGGAGAAGCGAATGTACTGGGTGCCGGCCTACTTCATGCAGTGCTTCTTCCCCTTTCTGCAGACTACGCAGCGCAGCGAGGGGTTCAATGCTGTTTTAAAGCGGTACGTCAGCCCTGGCAACTCATTGCTACAGTTTGCCAAGCAGTACACAGCTTTGCAACAAAAAATTCTGGGATCTGAGCTACAGCAAGAAGCGACCACAGCCCTAAAGCAGCCAAAATTGCTAACGTATTTACCGATGGAGAGGCAAATGAGCAAGATATACACCAACAAGATCTTTAACAAGTAAGTCAGTTGCATTACAGTCTTATTTGCATAAAAAGCACCAAGTCAGTAGGGGCCTTGTAGAGTGCAATGCAGTTGCCATGACATGCAGCTGCCATGTTTAATGAAATACTGTTTGCCATGCTTACTCAGATGCAGTTGCCATGTTAAAATGAAAATTTTGTTTTGGCATACTTGCTCGGGTGCATTTCCCTTGTTGAATGAAGTGCAGTTGCCATGTTTTATGCGCTGTGCTTCCATTGGAGCATGTTGGCATGCAAATGCCAATGTCAAAAAATGCTAAAAAAATGTTATATTGGCGACACATATGCTGAAATGCAGTTGCCATGTTTAATGAAATGCATCTGCCCTTTTTTTGAAATGCAATTGACATGTTTACTCAGCTGTAGATGCCATGTTTAATAAAAATGCAGTTGCCATGTTTTATGCAATGTGCTTCCATTGGGGAATGTTGGTGTGGAAATGACGATATCCAGTTGAAAATGTACTGCAATTGCCATGTCTGTTGTACTGCAATTGCCATGTATGTTGTAATGCATTTGCCATGTGTAGTGTACTGCATTTGCCATGTTCAACGTAATATATTTGCCATGTTCAATGAACTATGTTTGCCATGTTCAAACAAAATGTATTTCTATTTCCATGACAACATAAGGGTGTACAAGAAAAAGATCGCATGAAAGTTTAATAGAAAACACACAAAACTTGCAGATTCCAGGAAGAAATAAAGCGTGCCAGCATGTTCACGGCTTTCCGGGTGGACGAACATACGTTCAAGGTGTGTTCTATTTTGGGCATGTCAAATTCAGAACCTGAAGACGCGGACAAAGGAAGGAACTACTTCGTCAGAGCCTCGATAGGCGAAGGCGAGTACTACTGCCAATGCTGCAAATTCGAACGGGACGGCATTGTGTGCTGTCACATACTAAAAGTCATGGACATGAACGCTGTGACATGCATGCCCCGCCATTTCATAAGGAGGCGATGGACTTGGGACGCTGACGACGCGTTGGCGCCGCAGACAACACACGCAGTTCTGGCTGTGCATGACGAGAGACCTGAGTCAACCATGGAAGCCGTGAGGCACGTTGTGCTGACAAAGAACTATGCTGAGCTAATTGATGAAGCGTGCAAGAGTGATGACACAGCGAGAGTCGCAGAAAAACACAGGAAGGCACTGAAAAGAGAGCTTGATGAGATCAAAAAAAGGAAAGCCGAGGAAGCCTTACACCAGTTCCCCCGCACATCAAGTGTGCCTTCATCCACGGGGCCATCGTCTGAAAACTCGGAGATAGGATCTGGAACAGCAAGCACACAAACCCAGGTCAGGAACCCACCCCGTTCCATCACAAAGGGTCGTCCGAGAGAGATAAGGTACAAGTCGGGACTGGAGATTCAAGCAAAACACAAGAAAACGAAGAAAGGGGCGGGCAATCCATGAGCAAAAATTGGGGCGCTGTGACATGGTCCATGTGGACATTTTGTTTTGTACCCCTATACGATGGGATTTTTTTTAATTGGGAGAATGACTCTTGAGGGGGGACAGAAGTAGAAGGAAAATTCATTGAATGGATAAAATGCATTTGCCATGTTATGGGTACTTAATCTGCCATATTATGTGTAGTTAATCTGCCATGCTATTTTATACCAAATATGCCATGCTATTTTATACTAGATAAGCCATGCTATTTTATACTAAATATGCCATGCTACTTTATACTAAATATGCCATGTTAGTTGTACTGGATCTGCCATGTTAGTTGTACTGGATTTGCCATGTAAGTTGTACTGGATCTGCCATGTTATTTATGATGTATCTGCCATGTTAGTTGTACTGAAAATTTCCGGATGCTTTTTGTAATGACTCTGCATGGCATATATCCCCATGACAAATACGATGCGGTTTAGAAGCACGTAGTGTGTTGTGTGCAATGTATGGGAAAACAAGTTGGAAAAAAAAGCGTAAACGTGCATAAACCGCAGCAAAGGTTATGGCTACATGATAAACCTACCCAATGCTAGCCGGTGCAATTAGCGATGAAAAAGAACAAGCAAAACAGCCAAAAATGAAAAAATGACAATGACTTTCACTAACCATGTCTGTTGAACTACATTTGCCATGTTTTTTTTGAAAACATCGCAGACGCATTCGAAAGAGCAAAAAACGATGCTAGAAACGACGAAACCACTGTCGTAATGATAAACATAAAAACAGATCTGATGTAACGCCTAAAATAGGTTCACGTCCACACATGTATTACAGAAAACACTAAAAATGTCGCTAACACGCCACCATTACATAGTAGGCTACACGAGGTTGCAGTCATAACGTAGCACACAAAACATAGTTTTCGACAAAAGAACAGAGAGATAGTACCTTACATTCCTCAACAACAGAATGTAAGGTGTGCGTCTGGTGTGTAACGCCACGTGATCACTTGTACTTCTTGATGACTTGCTTGACAGCTTCCTCCACGAACTCGCGTGCTCCGGACCGCTTGTTGAAATCTTCATTCGTCAGCCAGTTCCATGTGCAGATTTTTCGGAGCTCAACGACCGTTGCATCTGTGATAGCGGGGACAATTCTGCCTTCCCACTTTGCAAAGTATTCCAGCGCGTGAAAGCCACAGTCTGTCCTGCACGAGGAAAAAGAGTTCAGGTGAACACGCAAAATGGACAGCTGCACCAAAGATGGACTTCAGTTCAGATGTGTCAACAAAAAGAGGGGGTGGATTGATGTAAAAATGGCACATGAAGGAGCGGGTTAAAAGAAATTACGTGTTCCCTTGCTTCACAGTCGCCACATACTCAGTCGGGAAATGCCTGATCTGGACCTTTGAATGTTCTTAGTGACGGTTCCAAGTCTCTTTGAGGTTCTTGATGAAGAATTCGGCATGCATAGTAAGGTCTGCATCAGCTTCCGAACGGATTGAATCAAGCACCTCGATACGTTGGTTCTTCAGGTCAAGACAGACCGCATAGTGGTGACCACACTTGTCGTGTCGGTCGTGTGGTGCAAGCTCCTGGAACATGGGGAACATGACCTGCATTTAAAAAAGTGAAGAAATGAGATACAAAGTTCACATGAAAGAACAACAGAGGGACAAAAAAATTAGAATCACGTAGAATGTTTGATTATGGGTGGGAGTAGTTGAAAGAAAGTTGCCGTCCATTGTATGAACAAAATGAGCCATGTATTTTACTATCAAGTTGCCACATAGTTTGCATGGGGATACAAAAAATCAAGAAGTCAGTGTGCACGGCAACTGTTGCCACATGAAAACTTCTGCCACACAAACGCAAGTACAGGTTCTGGCAAAAAACCACGCCATGTGAAAAAACGGTGCAGACAGGAAAGGAGTACTCACATATTTCTTCAGTGTGAGCTTGAAGTCACCGTGTTGTGCAAAATTGTTCCTCAGGATTTTGTGGTGGAAGTCACCATCCCATATTTTGCAGGTCACATTGTAATGCATGATTATCTTGTCAGCGCATACATCGGTGTGATTGTTGATGTAGTCGATCCCGCATGCAACTACATTCGTCGACATTTTTCCGTTTGGCCTCACGGACTCGGCAAGATCACCCAGGTCGACGTACGTCGCTCCGCACTGAATGACTTTCGTTCTGTCCAAACATGAGCTGTATGAAAACGATATAGCATGGAAGAATCATGCCTACTAAGTAAAAAAATATATGAAAGAACTAAAACGTAAGCGGACCATTTATAAAAAGTACGAAGTAGATAAATGGTAAAAAAGAGCAAGCAAGATGAGAGATTATGGGGTATGGTAATTTACGCTTTTAGCTCCTTCATGTGCTTGCTGTTGGTCCTCGCATTTCCAAAACGCTTGACGATATCGTACAGCTGGGTCTGTTCCTTAGTGGCCCTGAATTCGGGCTCGTAGTCTTCCACGGGGGGTGGGTGAACTACCCTCTGCTGCCTCACAGGACCAGGGGTGACACTCCTAATGGTATCCTCAGATACCGTATCTGCAGGCACATTGGAACTTGATTGCCCTTGCCCTCGTGAGGAACTCCTCTGCAATGCTATCTCCTCGATCATGCGGTAAACTTCATCAAGTGACGGTGAAATCTCCTCAGGGGTGGCTGCAATGAATATAAAAAAAAGTGGGTTAGGATACATATAAAATCCAAAAACAGATGGATTGTGAGGAGGTAAAGGTCCATGATGTGATATGTAGGTAGAAAAAGTGGGGCAGTTGCCATGGGTGGTCCAACTACAGTCGCTATGACATAGCAAATACAATTGCCATGTAGTTGCACTGTAGTTGCCACCTAGTTGTACTGTAGGTACCATGTCACAGCAACTGCAGTTGCCATGTTGTGTCGGCTCCACTTGCCATGTGAATGCCGTATGAAAAAATGCAGCATGGTAGAAAAAATGCAGGTGGCATGATGTGGCAAATCCAGTTGCCATGTGTACTGAACTGTATTTGCCATGTGACAGCAACTACAGTTGCCATGTTGAAATAACTTCAGTTGCCACGTGCTTGCCCAAATGTCAAACGCAGCATGGCAGCAAGAAAAAAACGTAGGTGACATGGTGCATCAAATCCAGTTGCCATGTCGTCACATGGCAGTTGCCGTCACAAGTGAGGACCCCCAAAGAATGTGATTGGGACAAAAGTCAAACTACAAACATGTATACAAGAAAATCGTAAGTGCGTGATGAGTGTACCTTGCACAATTAGCTCTGCGAACTTGACAGCCTTCCTGCCCTCGACCATTGGCTGCGCCATCATTGCGGGCATGCCTCCTGGGAAAGCAAAGGCAACTGGTATAGGATCGTGCACCACCGGTTGATCTTGACTGACGCCGAGGCTGAAGCTTGGTGGGGTAAAGGCCATTGGGTGCCTCTCATTCCTACTGGCCGGACCACTAACGACTTTTGGGGCAGAATCCAAGGGTGAAAGATCAAAAAACATATCTGAATCGGCCGCTACAAAATGATCGGCCTTATTTGCAGGGCGGGGCGTGTTGTCAGCGGTCTCAGCCGCAGCTTTCATGACAATCTTCTTGTTTGGACTGTAGGGGACACCGACATTGACTGGGAGCCTGGAAGTGCGCAGATTTATGCTGGAAGACCAGCACGCGGGGGCTACGACGCCTAGGTGGAAGACCAGCACGCGGAACGGTCGCCTTAGCAGTATCTCCACCGACAGGAGCTGGAGCTGTTGTGCCAGGATTCTCATCTGCAGATGGCATATCCTTGTGAAGTGCCGCCTTAGCCGCTTCTGTCATGGACACAGGTGAGACACCAGGCACGCGCTTGGAATCAGTGTCAGATGAGCGGGAATCTTCCATGCCTAGGTTGGTCTCAGGAGCATCCACTTCGACGCTTGCTGATGGGGTGGCATGGCTCACAGCAGCATCCTTCATTGCCAGAAGAGTTGGCAATATTTCAGCTGTCCTGGCGGATACCGACTCGTCACTCCCCGATGTACGGATGCCTGTTGTTCTAGCCTGCACATCTGCAGCCGGCGGAGATGGTCGGCCACTTGCATCAGAGTTAGTGGGAGCAGTTGACGGTGCAGCAGCAGTATTGTCGCCTGGCGCCTCATGTACATCTGAGTTGCCACCTGTTGACAACTTTGAATGCAGGCGTTCGAGTGGGTCTCTACTGATATGCTTGGCCCCGCGCGTAGTAGTCTTCTTCACCCTGCAAAGGAAAAAAAGCACGTGAAAAATGGTATGAAAAAAATGGACAAAAAAATATGTTTGCAATGATAGAAGCATTAAAAAACTAAAAACAAGTGGAAAAAGCTGGTAGTTGCCATGTAAGGGGGTCATGAGTTGCCATGTGCCATAGTTAGCAGTTGCCATACAGCAGCAGTTATCAAAGTTAGGCAAATTGAAAGGAATGATAGAAATGTCTGATCTGTGAGGAATGCAATTTCAAAATTAGGTGGGGGATGAACTATCAGAAGAAAATGGTAAAAAAAAGATGACAGTTGCCATTAGGTACAGAAATAGTTGCCATTTGGCCTAGATGCCAGTTGCCATCTAAAGATAATAGGAGTTGCCATACATTTAAAAAATGAAGGAATAAATCATTTGGAAAAACAGCAGTTGCCTCGTGGGGGATGATAACAGAAGAACATGTGACAAAGCAGACCAGTTGCATTGAAAAATCAAGAAAAAAACCGCTATCTCAAATGAAAAGCACATGGAGAAACCTACTTCTTGACTGCCTTCCTCAGGTCAGGCAACACGACAGGATCCCCGGTGTTGGTTGTCGTCGTACGAGCAGAAGACCTAGTGGAAGGGATGTCACCGGCAATGGGGGCACCTTTGTTCAAGCGAGCAGAAACACGGGTTGGCGTTGGCGCCTGTTTCTTCGTAGCTGCTCGTCCACCAGCGGTCGGCTCACTGCATGCAACAGATGGAAGGAAAAAAGAAGGTGGCAATTGTCAGACAACCAACTAATTGCCGCGCTTGACAAAAAACAAGTGCAAAAGAAATGGATGAGATTGTTCCAAAGAAAAGATACACAACAGAAAACTAAAATTGAGAGTCGAACCTCTTCCTGGCAGCTACGGGATCGATCCTAGACCTCTTGCCAGCAGAACCCTGCCCAACATCCTCTGGAGCCCTCCCCCTCCTTGATGGCAAAACCCCCTCGCGTCTCGCAGCCGTATGTTCTTTCACTTTCTCCGGTGGGTGGGCACCTGTTGCATCCTTGCCCTTGTTGCCGCATGTGCGAACTTCAGCGTGTTCATCGTCATCGGTGTCATCGTCGTCGTCCTTGCTGAGGCCAGCGTCTCCATCCACATCATCCTGTGTGTCACCGGGCTCTTGGGAGCTGTTGTAGTCATACCGGCCACGGCAACCGGTTGGCCGATGTGTACGTTCTGGGACAAATGAAGTGAACTGCCTCGCAACCGCGTCGCTGTCAGAGGCACTGAGGGACGTCCACCCCTCAACCAACTTCCCGAGCAGGCCGGTCATTCCGGATGCAAACTGCCCAATTAGATGCTCCACTAGTGCCCTCGCCTGTGCACGAAAACAAGAAGCATCAACAAAACAACACCCGTACTGCATTCGCTTCCGCGACATCAACATGTAATCCACGGCAAACCGTAGATGTGGACATTTTGATTACCTCAGAAGGGCAAGACGGAGCTAAGTGCACGTCCATCCACTTTTCAAATTTTTGAGGCCCCCCAAACACGTTGTAGTCTATAGCATGCTTGGCCATCAACTATGAAAAACAAAAAAAGAAATTGTAAGCATGCCTTATAAACCACGGACGGTTGCGTCATGTCAAATTTGTAAGCATGCCGTGTGAAAAAGACATAAACAAAAACTAACCTGTAGTTTTCCATATGTGCCATCAGTTGCCCTGTCTGCGGCAAGCACAGCCTTGACAGCGCTGATGGTCCACGCAGAAACAGCAAACTTGTGAGTAGGCGGCGGGCCTCCTATCCCGGTGAAATCCACGGTGGACAGATCAAGAGAGTCGACATGAGCTGATTTAAAACAATTTTGCAAAGAAAAGAAAATATCAGTTGCCATCGTGGTTAATTTGTAGTTCAGAAAAAAAAGAGCAGGATAATGTATGATCCAATGATAATATGTATGTGTTAGTTGCCATTAAAGTGTGATGGCAGTTGTCATCCTACTGTGATAGCAGTTGCCATGCTAATATGAAGGTAGTTGCCACATTGTCAGTATGACAGTTGCCACGTTGTCATTATGGCAGTTGCCACATTGTCACTATGGCAGTTGCCATCTTGTTATGACCAGATTGTCATGCATGAAATAAAAGTACGTTATAAACAAAGAGTTCACACAGAGATCTGGTGAAAATAAATACCATTAAGTGCAGACGACAACCCTTCTGGTACATCTTGTTTTTGAAAGCATCGTGGAGAAAGTCGGCAATAAACTTACACCAGTTCATACTCTTCACGTTTTTTAGATTCGCCTGCACCACACAAAATTTCAAGGCAAAAAAGTTTGCCGCGTCAGAAATCAAAACGGAAGAAACACAACGAAAACACTGGCAGTAGCAAGCATGGATCATTCACCAGGATGGGGAAACATTTGTTGCTTGGGCGAAGAGAAGTGGTCGGCGCGAAAACAGCTGAGATGAGGTACATGAGTAGCTTCATCTTGAAAACTTCTCCGTGCGTCGTCATGTCCTACAGAGAATCTGCCATTACAGACGTGTTCGACATTGCCTCCAAGCCAGGAAACAAACGGGCGAACAGCTCTTCCTCGATCTCATTATTAACCTCGTACGGGACTTTGATATGTCCCCAAGGCACACCCAAAGTGCAGAACACGGATTCCTCATTCAATGGAAGTCTTCCCCGTCCCGGGATCACGAATTCCCTGGAGGCGGGATCGTATATCTCACCAAGCCAGTCGCATACCGGGTTGACAAGGTTCGTACACCGAACATCCATCAGAACCTGCATACCCATCTCAGCAGCAGCTCCCTTTTGATCGTCAGTGAATTTGTCAATCAACACGGTCAGACGTTCCTGGGAGGCTCTGTTGCGAATACGTTTCTTCTTCTGCAAAAAACAAACACAAAAGTGTTGAGCTGTTGCCATGTTTTTGCAATGTTATGAAAATTTAGTTCATGATGGACGACTATAAAAAAGATCTAGCTGCCAACAAATAACATAAATCAGGAGGAGGGGGGCGGGTGTGTGGACAGTTACCTCATCGCCCTCTTTTCTCCGTCCAGTTGCCTGGTTACGTTGAGGTGGATCCATGAAATCGTCATCATCACTTTGATGATCGCCACGAGCCATTCTGTTGATGTAGGAACAGACCAAATTGTTAATGGCGAAAATGTAAAATGCAATGGGTAAGCAGTTGCCACCTAACAGAAAAATATTAACTATTTGAATGCAAATGTGGTTGCCATACTATGCAGCCAGTTTGCCACACTGTCATATCTGTATTGTGGCAACAGACATTGTGTTCACATACTGTATTGCAACATGATTATACAAAATCCAAAGTGGCAAACACGCCAACTCAATGTGCACATTAGTTCCGTCCAGTGCTACCGATTGTGGCAACTATCAAAGTTTGGAAACTGTCGCAAATAATTCAGAAAAAAAAAACAAGTCTCACAAATGAAAAAGAATGTTTGAGGTTACTATTATGTAAATTCAGTAAAAAATCAGTTTGCCTCGTTCAAGAGCGTGTATGTGGAAACTATCTCATTCATTCAGTAAATTTTAGTTGCCCCCCTTGTGTGTGAGCTTGAACACATTTGTGGCAACTATGACAGTCAGTTTCAGAAAATATGTTGCCGCAGAAGAGAACACAATTGTGGCAACTGCCACATTTGTTCATGTAGTTTAGTTGCCACACACCTGTTCACGTTCGGTCATACTGCCATAGTTGCCACATTCAGAAAGCATATTTTTTCTGGTTACTTATCGTACAAGTTCAGCAGAATTAAAATTTGCCACATGGGAAGAGCATGCGTGTGGCAACTGCCACAGGAGTTCAATGAAATTAGTTGCCACCTCGTTTTGGGGTGGCAACTATGACAGTCATTTTTGGAAATCTATTGCCACATGGGAGAACACGTTTGTGGCAACTACCACGTTTCTTCAGGTAGTTTAGTTGCCGCACATTTGTTCACGTTCAATCATACTGCCAATTTCGCCACAATCTGCAGTTTCAACCCCAAAACTAGACTAGATCTAGGTTTCAATGGCAACTGCTTCAACCTCAAAATCACCCTTACAATTCTCGCGCGAAATGGCTGCAACCCCAAATTTCGAACCAATCCGCACCAAAACAACCCAGCGGACAACTCTCAAAATCCAAATGCAAGACTAATGCGTTGCCTACGAGCAGGCATAGCCTCACCGACGATGCCGCCGCAGCGGCGGCGACGAAACTGCCCACTCCCACGAAGCAACGGCAGGCACACAACTATGGCGCACCGCCGCAGCGGCGGGAACGCCGGCGCACTGCCGAATCGCCGGAATTTCTAGGAATGGATCTAGAAATCGAACAGGAAGGAAAGAGGGGAACAAAATCAGGGAGGGTATGCGATAGATGAAGCGAGCATTACCTTCGACCCGCACGCGTTCCGGCGACACCGCTCCGCTCCGACGAGCACCACCAACGCCCGCGAACACCGTCGACTGTCCCGCCTCCGCCGTCGCCTTCTCCCCTCGCCTTCTCCTCCAGTGGACTGTAATGCGAGTGGGTTGTGCCAGTAAATGCGACGCGGGGGAGAGTGAATGGAACCGTGAGGGAGAGGGTGGAGGGGTGTGCGATGTGTTTGACGTCAACTGCGGTCGGACCGTGGCGTGCGGGCGCATGGCAGTTCCACCGCACGCCTCTCAGTGGCAACCGCTGACCGCAGGATGGCAGCTACCGTGCGGGCGAACCCACTCGCACACCGCACACTAGAATCGTCCAACGTGGCGCTGAAAACCAGCCCTGTTGCTCCAAGATTCGTGCAAAACGAAACCAACGGCGATGCTTGCGTGTGGACGGAGTGGTGAACGCCCACACGTGTGGGCGTTAACATTTCCGATTCTTTTTCCAACCGGTGTGCTTCTCTTCAAGTGGATCCGGCCATTTTCCCATCCGCAAGATCAACTCAAAGTCTTCTCAACATTATTTGTTTCGTCCGTCCGAAGTTGCCTTTGTTTTCCCGCCCTCCCACCCCTTTTTCTTCAGGGACTCAGAGATATTCAAATCAAGTATCCTTTTTATTCATGTGAATTTTCTCCATTCCTTTCTTTCAATGTTCTTATCCAGTGATTCGCAGGAAGATTGTAACGGAGCATCAAGTTCATCATTCTTCATTCTTTTTCTTCTCCGATGGACTCAATTCAATCTTTCGGTGTTGATCATATTCTTTTCCTTATTTCAAATGTTTTCTCATGTCGGTGCACCCCCTAATCATTCACCTCTCGCTATTCATTTGTTCCGGAGTACTGAGATATCTCAGAAGATTCAAGTTTCCATTCTAAATTTGTTCAGGTTATTTTGAGGATGCTATCTCATTAAAGCCATTTAATTCAACCGGCGCAACCTATCTTTTAAATCATTCAACGGTGTATCTTTTGAGTGGGCCCTAACCCACAGGTCTTTTCCCAGGATCTTACCTGACTCTTCTAATTTTTCCGGAGTTATTCTCATATTCTTTTTCAAAGTTTGACGTAAGAATGAATTATCATCAGTCTTATGTCTTTCTCCAAGATCTTTCAAATTCTTTTCATTGTTGATTCAACCTTTATATTCTTCATTATTCCGGAGTACCTCAACAATTCATGGTGGTGTTTCCCATCGTCATTCTCGGATTTGAAGACCCAAGAGGAGTTCCTCTTAAATTCTTACCCGTTCTTCCATAGATTCGTGATTCTAGCTTGATGCCATCCTCTCTTAATTGTTTTCGATTGTGAGATATTCTTTTCACCCATCCAGAGCAATTCACGAGTCTTTTCAGTCTGATTCTCCGGAGGCCATCATTTCGGGTTTATTCATTCTCAGCTTTCAACTCTCATTCTCAAAATCTTACCGGTGCATCGCTCAAGTATTCTCTAGTCAGTTCATGATCTCTTCGTTTCACTTGTATCTAAATTCCCTCAAGTATCTTCATTCGTTTTTCCAATTATACCCAGTGATTTGTGCCTTTGCTACTCTCATTTTCAATTCTTACGGTGGTTCACGCAAGAGTTTTATTCCTTGGTTATCATATCAATTCATTCATTCTTTCAAATCCTAACGGTGGTTCGTTGAAGCCTTTTCTCAAGTTTGCGCTATATTTATCTTAATCCTTTCCACGAGAATAAGTAGTATGCCAAATACATTGCTTGTCATCAATTTAAATTGGTGAAGGATACACATAACATAATTCTTATTCTTGCTTCATCGAAATAATGGATTCTTTTCTTCTGGAGATTGTCCAAGATGAGTTAATTCTTGATTACAAGTGAGTCACCTTTCTTTTCCGGAGTTCCAAGGTTTTCCGCTTTATTTCGTCGCGAAGCTCCATCTAAATCATTACAAGGCTTCACCTTGTGTTTTCAACTTTCCTTTCTTTTTATCATCATTTTTTACCGGAGTTCTTCATGGAGGCTCTACATGGTGGTTCATAAAGGATTCCTTTCATTCTTCAATTGTTCGTCAAGATTTCTCTCGAAGCTATGATTCGCCAAGCTATACGTCAAGTATTCTTCATCTTGCATTTCGAAGTGCAATTCTTTCATATCTCATCTTTTGAGGTGGTGTTATGTCATTCTTGATAATTTCCCTTCGTGTTTCATGATTCACAAGTTATCAAGAATGAGGTATTTTAAATCCATTAATCTCTTCGTTGGAGTTGTCTTGTGTCATATTTCACCTAAAGCCTTCCCTAAGGAATGTTGCTATTGTGGTGCTTATCAATGATTTAAGTTATCTCTCTATCTTCTTGGTGGAAGAAGTTTCCATCTCTTCTTTATTCCCGATCAATCATTGTTTTTTGTTAGTGGCAGAATTTCACCTCAGTTTTGAGATGTTCTCCATAAGCCTACTACAAGCTTACTCTTTTCGTTGTTGGTTTTCCAACAACTCCGTTATAACCCTCTTGGAAGGGTGCCTTCCAAGATCATTTGTGGCAGAAGTTGTCATTTTCTTATCAATTCTTTCTTTTCCAACGATCCAACTTCTATTCTTTCGTTCCGGAGGCATTGTGATGTTGCTCTTTTCACTCATCATCTCAGATTGTGCAGATCATGTTCTTTCCTTTGCTTATACATTCAACCAGAGTGTTGTGTCATCCCTTCAATTTCTTTTCATCTTATCAAGTTTTCTTCTCTTTTCTACCGGAGTGCTCTCCAAATTATATCATTATTATGCCTTCTCTATCTTGTTTTAACCGGAGTGTTGTGTCATCTGCTCAAGTTCTTTTCGTCTTATAAAGTCTTGCATCTTGTTTCAATCGGAGTGCTTGCATCTACTTCTTGTCCATTGTAACCTTTTCTTATGTCTTTCAACCCACAAGGTTCCCGTAATGTTCCTCCTTTCTAACGGAGTGTTTTCAACCTCGTTCATCTTTGTTGTATTCTTTCTTTCAATTTGTTCAACCTCTCAAGGTTCTTTGGTTTCTCTCGTTTGTCAAAGAAGCAACTTAGTTTTACCTCTTCTCTTCCTCTCCCTCTTCCCTCCGGTGCCATTCTAGATCTCGGGACGAGATCCTCTCGTAGTGGTGGAGTGTTGTGACGCCCCGAGACCAATGCTCCAGAGGCTTTCATGTTTTTCGTTGTTGTCATGTGTTTTGATTGCTTTGTTGCATTCATCATGGCATCTCTTGCATTGCATCATGTCATCATGCACCCCCTTTTTAGAACTCAACTAAATAAATTGCATGGATCTTCGATCCATTTAAATCGAGGGAGATGCACATGGTGATTTCTCTTTACAACATAAAAAGTCTCCCAATATTATTAGGGATCTATAATAAATATTCTAACACACTTGCAAAATAATTTCATGTATTTTATACTTCAAGTTTGGTCCCCAAACTTTCCCCATAATTTCTTTCACCGCTTTCCCGTTCTCCACAAAATTCCGAACATTTTTGGACTCTCCAAAAATGTTTTCCTAATTCAAACTTATTTGAATCACATTCAAATGTGTTCGAATGCAATCCTTCCAAACAGTGCCAAATGTATTTTTTCTTGGATCAAGCTCCTTTTTATGAGTCAAAGAAAATTGGTGCCCTGCTCCAATTCTTCTCCTATCTCTCTCTACATTTCTTATTTCTCGGTTTATTTGTTAAATCGGGAAATAAAGAAGTAAATAAGAAGAGGGAGAGAGAGAGAGCCCAGACTTGCCACTTGGGCCTCCTGCGGCCCATTTGGCCCAAGGCTTCCCGCAGCCCAACCTGCGCTAACCCTAGGCGCCCGAGCCACCTCTTCCAATCCCCTCTCCCTCCGCCGCCAGGAGAACCCACGCTCGACCCCTCCTCTCGCCCGTGCCCCTTTCTCCCTCTCGATCTCTCCCTCACTCGCTACCTCTCCTTTCCCCTGCTCGCGCCGCCACACACACAACACACGCACGCAGAGGGGCAGTGCCCCATGCCCATCCCCTTGACTGCTACCTTGGCCTCCGGCCATGGTGCCTGCGTCGGCGACCCTGCAGGCCGCTGCCCCGCTGCCATGTCCCGTCGCTACCGCACGCCAAGTCCCGCGCCGCTACCGTCGTCACGACCTGCATCGGTCCCTGCCGCGCCCCTTCATCGAGTAGCCACAGCCGCACGTCGCCGGATCCCGTCCGCTGCGACCAGGAGCGCCGCTGCCCTCGACCCGCCTCACCGTCGTCCATGGCCACGCCTTCGCCAAGTGTTAGCGCAGCCTGTCCACATCCTGTCGTTCTCCTTCGTCGCCGGACCCGAGCCGTCCTCTACTTCCTCTACGCCGTCCAGGAGCCACCTCGCTCACGCGTGTCCTTCACAAGCAGCCTGCAACACCTGAGGAGAGCCGAGCTCCTCCTGGTCCCCATGGTGGCTGCTTCCCCTGCCCCGAGTTTCCCCGGAGTCGACGTTCCCCATCATACCGTCGCCGGAGTTCACGTCCAAGGCCCACTGCAACCTCACCTTCGGCCATGCCCTTGCCTTCCTGTACTAATGTCGCTGAACGCCAAGACCAAACGTTTTGTTTTCGCCAAGTTCCGTCAAACTGACCATGTACGTCTACCGTCGCCGTGGTTTTTTTTTCATCAAGTTCGACTATAGCACAAAGATGTGAACAACTATGCGGAGTCGCTGAGAACGACTACACACAGGACCCGTCAAGTTCTTCTACGTGCGTGTACGACTACACATCCGAGATGCGTCTAGTACCTCTACGGAAGACCCGAACGTCTATGATCCCTGTACGATGACCGTTGCCAAAGACCGTCGAGTGAACAACTACCCTCGCCGTGGACTCGACAAGACAATGTGTACAACTACTTCCACGACGACCGTGCACCAGTACCGTCGCAAGAATGACTACTTCCTACGTCCGTCCCGAGAACACCTACTTACTTTACCGAACTCGAACCACCCCGAACACACGCTTCAAAGGTATACCCCAAGATGACCGTCCGAGAATGAATGCTTGTGTGTATGAGATGCACCCTATGTTTGCACCGTGTCCGAGTTGTCACTTGCTCGGTCCTCCACGTTTCCATGCCACTAACCCGTGGGAACCCGATAGTCGGGAGCACCCCACCATCTTGCTCAACTCGCTCACACCCTATCTTTTTCACCGGCATCTCAAGCGAGTTACCGGAACCGTTATGTTGTCGTGGCATCATTTTCGGATTCGTTGTCGTGGCCCCTTTTCCTTCCGCCATGTCGACAAATGCTTCATATCATGTTCATGTCAACATTTTCATAAAATTGCATAAAACTTGCACATGCCATTCGCATCATGATAATAAAATTTACATGTTTAAAATTGTTGTTGCGCCAAATTGCTAATGCATATGGGGATTACCGGATTTGTTGCTTATTATATCCGACCCCATTTAAAATGTTTAGATAGTATAGTTTTGTTATGCTTCACCTCTTGCCATGTTAACCAACATTTAATATTGTTGAGTACCTAACTGGGAGTGAACTAAATAATTGATGTGGTGTTCCGTCAATATGCAACTCATTGCATATTGAGCTCCACTTAATTTGTAGTTTTGTTTGTTGCACTTCGCCATGCCATGCATATTCAGACCGGACATGCATCATACTTGGTTGTGCATCATGCCATGTTTATGTTATGGTTGTTTATTATGTTGTTTGTTTCTTTCCGGGTTGCTTCTCTCGTTAGCTTCGGTTTCGTTCCGGAGTCGTGAGGATTCGTTCGACTACGTTCATTTGTTTCTTCTTCATGGACTCGTTCCTCTTCCTTGCGGGATCTCAGGCAAGATGACCATACCCTCAAAATCACTTCTATCTTTGCTTGCTAGTTGCTCGCTCTATTGCTATGCCGTGATACCTACCACTTGCTATATCATGCCTCCCATATTGCCATGTCAAGCCTCTAATCCACCTTTCCTAGCAAACCATTGTTTGGCTATGTTACCGCTTTGCTCAGCCCCTCTTATAGCATTGCTAGTTGCAGGTGAAGATTGAAGTTTCTTCCTTGTTGGAACATGGGTTTTGTTAGGATATCATTATTATATCTTGTTTACTTTAATGCATCTATATACTTGGTAAAGGGTGGTAGGCTCAGCCTTATGCTTGGTGTTTTGTTCCACTCTTGCCGCCCTAGTTTCCGTCATACTGGTGTTATGTTCATTGATTTTGTGTTCCTTACGCGGTTGGGGGAATGGGACCCCCTTGACAGTTCGCTTTGAATAAAACTCCTCCAGCAAGGCCCAACCTTGGGTTTACCATTTTCCACCTAAGCCTTTTTCCCTCGGGTTTCCGGAGCCCGAGGGTCATCTTTATTTTAATCCCCCGGGCCAGTGCTCCTCTGAGTGTTGGTCCAAACTGTCAGCGGCCGGTGGCCGCCAGGGGCAACTCTGGGTTGGCCTACCGGAATCTTGGACAATTCGGTGTGCCCTGAGAACGAGATATGTGCAAATCCTATCGGGATTTGTCGGCACATTCGGGTGGCTTTGCTGGTCTTGTTTTACCATTATCGAAATGTCTTGTAACTGGGATTCCGAGTCTAATCGTGTCTTCCTGGGAGAAGGAATATCCTTCGTTGACCGTGAGAGCTTGTGATGGGCTAAGTTGGGACACCCCTGCAAGGTTTTGAACTTCTGAAAGTCGTGCCCGCTGTTATGGGCAGATGGGAATTTGTTAATATCCGGTTGTAGTGAACTTGACACTTAACTTAATTAAAATGCATCAACCGCGGGTGTAGCCGTGATGGTCTCTTTCCGGCGGAGTCCGGGAAGTGAACATGGCCTCGTGTTATGCTTGAACGTAAGTAGCTTCAGGATCACTTATTAGCTTCTCGACCGTGCTTTGCTTCTCCTCTCACTCTCTTTTGCGTAAGGTAGCCACCATATATGCTAGTGCTTGCTGCAGCTCCACCTCACTACCCTTTCCTACCCATAAGCTTAAATAGTCTTGATCTCACGGGTGTGAGATTGTTGAGTCCTCGTGACTCACAGATACTTCCAAAGAGTTGCAAGTGCCGATGATGCCAGTGCAGGTGACACAACCCAGCTCAAGTGGGAGCTCGTTGAAGATCTTGGTCATTGTTTTATGTCTTTTCCGCTTGTTCAGTAGTGGAGCCCAGTTGGGACGATCGGGGATCTAGCATTTGGGGTTGTCTTCTTTTATTTTAGTTCCGTAGTTGAACCTTGACTGTATTCTAGATGATGTATGTTTAACTTGTATTTGTGTGAAGTGGCGATTGTAAGCCAACTCTTTATCCCTTTCTTATTCAGTACATGGGATTGTGTGAAGATTACCCCTCTTGCGACAAACCTACCATGCGGCTATGCCTCTAAGTCGTGCCCCGACACGTGGGAGATATAGTCGCATCGTGGGTGTTACACTCAGACTGAGTGAAGCCGAAAGCTAGTGTTCTTAAGGGAATATTCGGTCGGCGGACTAAAGACGTTATACCCTAATTACACTGTGAACCCACAGATGTTATGTACACTGCGATTCTTCAATCACAGTTCGGGCATGCATACTAACACATGTTCACCCAGGGAAAGGAACCCTTAACGGAACTATTTTCCCCGGAAGATGTTTCTTACAATCAACAAGTAATATAATATAGCTAGCCGGATACAACTTGTCTGTTCAAGCAACGATGACCCCTACGCCTGGTTTCCACGCATACCTCGGTCTATATTGCCGCTCCGGTATTCAGAAACACTCCGCACCTTCGAGTCCGGAGGTCGAAGCGAAAAGGTCTGCCACACCTCCTGCTATTTTCCAGCGACAATAGCCGGACCAGTAAACCCTCGTACTCCCCACCGCGTGGGCAACCACTGCCGAGTCTTCCCCGGCTCCATGTCGTTCCCTTCCTAGGCCTCGCCATCATCCACCGCCCTGGTGCTCTCGGCACGCCGTGGTCAACATGGTCAACGAACGACATCCATCGGACGTGGACTGTACGTGGAGAGGCTGACAGCTGGGTCCAAGGCCGCACACAAGGAAATGCCTCCTTATTACGCGCAAAATAATGATTCCTCCACCTGACATGTGGGACCCACCGGAAGGGCCTCTGTACTTCGCGAAAAAATGTTCCCCCCGCTGACAGGTCGGAACCACCAGCTATATCTTCACACGCAAGGAAGTGCCTCCTTATTATGCACAAAAAATGTATACTCCCCCTGCTAGCTGGGACCCAGCATAGTGGGAGCCTGACATGTGGGCCTACAAAGTTGACGGGGATGGAGGGCTTTGTCAACTTAGTCAATATGAACGATTCTAGTTCAAGTGACCGTACGATGTCCATCCAACGGTCGTAGTGCTTCTTCAACCTCTGGTGTTCTTGCTCTAGCCGCCCAAAGCAGCGCCGGTCGTGCCGCCTACTCCTACCTCCCGTGGCCGGCTGTGCTGTTATGGAGTCCTCATCGCCCCCTACTACTCCCACCGCTGGCCAGGCCCTGCGACGACGGCAGCCTCACACCGCAGCCGAACCAGTAAACCATCATACTCCTCTCCGCGTGGGCATCCACTGTCGTGTCTTCCCCGGCTCCGCGTCATCCCCTTCCTAGGCCTCACCGTCGTCCACCGCCTTGGTGCTCTCGGCGCGGCATGGTCAATGTGGTCAACGAACGACTTCCATTGGAAGAGTACTATATGTGGAGAGGCTGACAGTTGGGTCCACGATCGCAGCAAGGAAGCGCCTCCTTATTATGCGGAAAATAATTATTCCTCCACCTGACAGCAGGGACCCACCAGACGGGCCACCGTATTTCATGAAAAAAAGTTTTCCCCCTGACTGCTGGGACCCACCAGCTACATCTTCGCATGCAAGGAAGTGCCTGACAGTCGGGACCCACTTGGTCAAAGCATACGTAGGGTTGTCATTCTGGTCGCGAACGTGTACGTACATACGATCGGTCTGTCTGCAGGCTGCAATGATGAACTGTGGCCATGTAAGGAAGGGCACGTGTCGTAGTAGAGTTGTGCACGTGTCGTAGTAGAGGCGCGCACGTAGCATGTACACGTACGTACAGCGGCCAGGGTGCAAGAAAGTAAATACGGCCATGTACGTACATACGGGCGGGGTCTCGAACGCCTACTCATGCATACGTACGGCCAGAGCTCGTGTACATGGCTGTGCTTGGGTCGGAACGGAGAAACTGCGTCGTCGTCATGTTCATGGGGAGGCAATGGAATGCGTCATGTTCATCCGGAGGCAACGGAACGCGTGCTGTTCATCAGGAGCCAACTGGCTTGGACAGAACAGTCGATGGAAATGAGGCCTGGTGTACCGCAAAATGGAGGAAACGGCCTTGTGTTCGACCGACCATGGTCGAAACAGGATCCTGTTCATCGGGAGAGGTCTGGCGTACTGCAAAATGGAGAAAACGGACCTCCTACAGTCGAAACGGGGTCCTGTTGATCAGGAGGGGTGTGGCGTACCGCAAAACGGAGGAAACGGACTTGTGTTGGAGCGCTACGGTCGAAACGGGGGTCCTGTTCATCGGGAGGGGTGTGGCGTACCGCAAAACGGGACTCCACGGGATACTGTTCATCTCCATCGTCGACCTCCTCCAGCCTCCATGGGCTATTGTTCATCCACCGTTGACCTCCTCCAGCCTCCACATGTGACTGTTCATCCACAGGCTCCTGTTCATCCAGCCTCCACCGCACGCTCCTCCATCAGCTACTGTTCAACCAGCCCTCTCCATGGGGTCCTGTTCAACCACCCTCCACGGGCTACTGTTCATCCAGCCCTCCACCGGCTACTATTCATCCAACCCTCCACGGGGTCCTGTTCATCCAGCCCTCCATGGGGTCCTATTCATCCACCGGCTCGGTTGATCGGGGTACTGTTCATCCAGCGGCAACGGCCTCTACTACCACGGGATCCTGTTCATCCAACCCCCGACCGGGAACTATTCATCCAAACCCCCCAACAATGCTCACTGTTCATCAAGGGAAGGAGGCAGCAGTGTTCGATCAGCTTCAGTTAGCAGCAGTAGCGAAGGAATCACTCGGGTTCAGTTAATAGCAAGGGATCGATCAGGCTCTAGTAACGTAGCTAGTGCAATCGCTCGGGTTCAGTTAGAGCCCAACGCCTCGCTCGGGTTCAGTTAGAGCACAATGCCTCGCACACACTCGCGTACGTACAAGAGAAACGCGCATCGCTCGGCCCCCGACCACCCACTGTAACCGGGAACTCCCCCGATATTTTCCTCACCCTCGCTTCTACCACGGTTTTCTCCATCATGGACGGACCAAAGAATGTCATGCAGCTATGTCTCCGGCCCCCCCAAGATGAAAAGCCCATTTTCTGTCATGATTTTTGTCATAGAAGTAGGAGCCCACCACATCTATGATGATGGTTTTGTCACAATTATCATCATAGAAGTGTCATAAGCATGATAGAAAAAATTCGTTCAACCCAAAATGTCACAGATGTGTCTTTTTTTGTAGTGTAGGGTACAAAATCACCTCAAAGCTATTCTTTTCGATCAATCTATTCAAGAGTTCATACTAAAATAACACAAAGCTATTTTTTCCGTTTGATCTATCCTAGAGTTCGTACTAGAATAACACCAAAGCATATTCATATTCATAATACTCAATCCACACAAAGAACTACAAAGAGTGCCCCAAGATTTCTACCAGAGAAACAAAGACAAGAACATGCATCAACCCCTATGCATAGATTACCCCAATGACACCGCGGAAATCTGCAAGTTGAGTGCAAAAACATATATCAAGTGAATCAATATGATACCCCATTGTCACCACGAGTATTCAATTGCAAGACATATATCAAGTGTTCTCAAATCCATTAAAGTATTCAATCGGATAACAACGAAATCTCAAAGGGAAAAACTCAATTCGTCACAACAAGATAGAGAGGGGAAAACACCATCTGATCTGACTATATTAACAAAGCCCGCGATACATCAAGATCGTGACATCTCAAGAACACGAGACAGAGAGAGAGAGAGAGAGAGAGATAGATTAAACACATAGCTACTGGTACAAACCCTCAGCCCCGAGGGTGGACTACTCCCTCATTGTGGTGGTCGCCGGGACGATGAAGATGGCCACCGGAGATGATTCCCCCCTCCGACAGGGTGCCAGAACGGGTCTAGATTGGTTTTCGGTGGCTACGGAGCCCTGCGGCGGCGTAACTTCTGATCTAGGTTAACCCCGAAGGGTTCCGAAATATTTGGGAATTTATAGTGCAAAGAAGGGGTGCGGGAGGCCACCGAGGTGGGCACAACCCACTTGGGCGCGCTAGGGGGTCCTGGCGCGCCCTGGTGGGTTGTGCCCCCCTCGGGGCACCCGCCAAGTGCTGCTTTGTCCCATCGGGAGTCTTCTGGCCCATAAAATATCCACAAAAAGTTTCGCGATGTTTGGACTCCGTTTGATACCGATTTTCTGTGATGTAAAAAACAAGCAAAGAAACAATTGGAGACATATATTGGCATGAATATTTCATAAATTATAGATACATTGGAGACGTATCAGCATCCCCAAGCTTAATTCCTACTCGTCCTCGAGTAGGTAAATGATAAAAGAAATAATTTATGAAGTGTGAATGCTAGCAAAGCGCACAAGTTTAATCAATGATAATTTCAATCACTTTTCCTAGCATCATACCAGCAATTCTTTCTTGTGAAACTTCTCATGTTATAGTGGCAACCAATTCACATGTTAAGGTTCAAACAATGAATTCTGTTGAAACCCAACAACCTTTGTTCTTAGTCACCAAGCAATTTCTGTTCAACTTATTCAGCGGAGTTTAAGTAAGAGCTCCATATACTCAACCATCATATAGTCTTCTATGATTGCTAACACTCACCGCATACACATGAGCAAAACATTTCAACTAGATGCATAGAAAGATAGGGGCTTATTATTTTGCCTCCCAACGTATTCACGTCAAGGGTGATGTCAACAGTAATAACTCATGCTACCCATATTCAACTGGACATGTGTGCCTAGATCTTTCCTCACCACATGATACTTACCAAAATAGAAAATAAAAATGAATAGAGAGGAATACTTTGACTCTTTGCATAAAAGTAAATACTGAAAAGTAAAAGATAGGCCCTTCGTAGAGGGGAGTAGGGATTTGTAGAGGTGCCAGAGCTCAAAGTGAAAATTGAGAGATAAAAACATTTTGGGAGGTGTATCCATCCCACCAACGAAAACGACTTAGAGTTCCAAACACTTCCCATGCTAGATATATCATAGGCGGTTCCCAAACAGAAAATAAAGTTTATTCCTTTTTCCACCATACTTTCACTTTCCATGGCTAACCGTATCCACGGGTGCCCTCCATACCAACACTTACCAAGGAACTTATTATTTGATAACATAAAGTAAATTCATTTTTCATTTCAGGACTGGGCATCCCTAATACCATTGCCTTAATCTCGTGCAATCACAAGTGAATAAACACTCATTGTGAGAATAACACATCTAGCATGGAAAATATTGTCCACCCCTCACTGCCTCCCGAGCGGTACGAGCACACAAAAGAGAAATTTATTTTGAATATTAGAGATGGCACATACAAATTTGCTTATAATGGCAAAAGAATACCGCATATAGGTAGATATAGTGGACTCTTGAAAATAAGATTTGGGTTTAAGGGTTTTTGGATGCACAAGTAGCATCTCTACTTGGTGCGGAATTTTTGGCTAGCAAAGATGGGGGCAAGCACCACATGTTGAAGGATCTATGACAATATAACTTATATGTGAATATGAACAAACATAAACCATTACATTGTCTTCCTTGTCCAATGTCAACAATTTTGGCATATAATATTTTCGATGGGGGCTCACAATCACAAAATATTTCGATGATAGTGTATTTATATGTGAAAGTTCTCTTCCTTATACTAATTATTCGTGAATTGCTTGTATGACCAATATTGTGATTGTCAAGCCTCAAAAGATTTCACTTTCTAAACCCAATGTGAAACTACCACTCGGCATGATATGATTTCAACTTCATGATATTCAATTTTTTCAACAATTTACTCATAGGATATAAGTGAAGCACAAGAGTAAATGACAAGCTACTCCAAAAAGATATAAGTGAAGATCACATGAGTAGTTAAGTGAATAGATAGCTATGGGTGGACTCTATTTTATTTAAAACTTTCAGATCTAAGTATTTTTTAAAACAGCAAACAAAACAAAATAAAATGGCATTCCAAGGATGGCACAACTCATGTGAAGAAGCAAAAAAACTAAGGCTCAACCGATACTAACCGATAAGTGTTGATGAAGAAAGGTGGGATGCCCCCAAGCTTAGATGCTTGAGACTTCTTGAAATATTATCTTGGGATGCCTTGGGCATCCCCAAGCTTGAGCATTTGTGTTTCCTTAATTTTTCTCATATCACGGTTTTCCTAAATCTCAAAAGCTTCATCCACACAAAACTCAACAAGGACTGGTGAGATAAGTTAGTATAAACTAATGCAAAAACCTTATCATTATCTACTATAGAAAATCACTAAGATTATTATTCAACATTGCATACTAAATGCCTCTGCATATTTAATACTCCTATACTCAAATAGATTATTAAACAAGCAAGCATATGCATACAATGCAATCATAACAGCAATCTACCAAAACAGTACAGTCTGTAAAGAATGCAAGAGTATCAATACTTATTCAATTCCAAACATTATGAAAATTTACCACACTGTAGAAAATTTATCAGAGCTCATTTTGCAAAAAAGTTTCAACATTTTATCACATTCTGAATTTTCTAGGGAATTTTTGCAACAGCGGTAAACAATTTATCAGAGCTCATTTTCCCTTCATTCTTACCGAAGGATGAATGCTATGATAATTGCTATGATCCCGTTGATTCTTTTGAAATGTCCCTTTTCGATGAAATTGATGCTTGTGGACAAGACGCTAATATAAATTATGCTTATGGAGATGAACTTGCTATAGTTCCTTATGTTAAGAATGAAATTATTGCTATTGCACCCACACATGATAGCTCTATTATCTTTTTAAATTCTCCAAACTACACTATATCGGAGAAGTTTGCGCTTATTAAGGATTACATTGATGGGTTTCCTTTTATAGTTGCACATGATGATTTTGACGAATATAATATGTATGTGCTTGCTGCTCCTACTTGCAATTATTATGAGAGGAACTACATCTCCGCCTCTTTATGTTTCCGATACGATAAAACTGCAAGAAACTTCTTATGCTATGTATTGGCCTTTACTTGATGTGCATGAATTGTTCTTGTATGATGCACTGATGCATAGGAAGAGAGTTAGACTCCATCATTGCATGATATATGTTGCTTTGTGCTCACTACTAAATTCTAAGTCATTGTTAATTAAAATAGGCTTTGATATACCGTGGGATCCGGGTGGATCCATTACTTGAGCACTTTATGCCTAGCTTAATGGCTTTAAAGAAAGCGCTGGCAGGGAGATAACCCAAAAGTTTTAGAGAGTCATTTATTTCTGTTGAGTGCTTTTATAAAGTTTAAAAACAAAAAGTATAGTGGGGAACTTAAAACTTCACAAAAAGAAAAGTGAAAGTGAGATGGACGAGCATTGTGAAAGTGGGAGCTAGCCTTGAACTTTGTTCATGCCCATGGAAACTTTGTGAATCTTAATTACAGAAACTTTTCAACAAAAATAATTATCCCCCTTGTACAAATCCATTATATTGTAAAATTATTGTGCCAAGATTTGCCTTTAGGATGAGTAGATTGCTTGTTGGTACGTGCGGTGCAAAAACAGAAACTTTTGCTGTAGTGCGTGAATTTACATTTTTTACTGGAATGTCAAAAGCTTCTTAAACTTTTTGCACAGTCCTCATATACAAATTGTTTATTTAGTCCGAAGTCTTCAGAATTTTTGGAGTACCAGAACTATGGTAGATGTTCAGATTGCTACAGTCTGTCTTGTTTAAGACAAATTCTATTTTTGATGCATTGCTTCGCTTGTTTTGATGAAACTATCAATTCTATCGGTGGTATAAGCCATGGAAAAGTTATAGTACCATAGATACAATGCAAAAAGAAAAGAGGAATTGGTTTGCAACAGTACTTAAAGTAGTAATTTTCTTTATTATACTAATGGATCTTATCGAGTTTTCTGTTGAGTTTTGTGTGGATGAAGTGACCAAAGATCGAGGAGGTCTCGATATGAGGAGAAGGAGGAGAGGCAAGAGCTCAAGCTTGGGTATTCCCAAGGCACCCCAAGTAAATATTCAAGGAGACTCAAGCGCCTAAGCTTGGGGATGCCCCGGAAGGCATCCCATCTTTCTTCAACAAGTATCAGTATGTTTTCGTCTTCATTTCATTCATGTGATATGTGTGAATCTTGGAGCGTCTTTTGTGTTCATTTTTCACTTTTCTTTTATGCAGCATGCTGGTATGAGATAGTCCATGGTTGATTTATAGAATGCTCATTGCACTTCACTTATATCTTTTGAGTATGGCTTTGTAGAATGATTCATGTGTTGTACTTATATCATTTGAAGTTTGGATTGCATGTTTCTCATCACATAGAAAATCGGTGTTTGTAGAATGCTCTTTTGCTTCACATATATTTATTAGAGCATGGTATTTTTTAGAAAGAATTAAACTCTCATGCTTCACTTATATCTATTTAGAGAGTTGAAAGGAATTGGTCATTCACATGCTTAGTCAGAAAATCCTACATAAAACTTGTAGATCACTGAATATGATATGTTTGATTCCTTGCAATAGTTTTGCGATATAGAGATGGAATATGTGGGAGGTACTAGTAAACGGTTGTGGTTAGTAAGAATATTGGTGTTAAGGTTTGTGATTCCCGAAGCATGCACATATAGTCTCTCATTATGCTATGAAGTTGGAGCATGATTTATTATCGATTGCAATCCTTATGAGTGGCGGTCGGGGATGAGCGATGGTCTTTCCCTACCAATCTATCCCCCTAGGGGCATGCGTAGTAGTTCTTTGCTTCGATGGCTAATAAACTTTTGCAATAAGTATATGAGTTCTTTATGACTAACTAGTAAATGCGCACGTGCAATGCACGTTAATATTTAGGCAATATATTAATTGCACGTGGATATTAGGTATGCTATTATTTGTGTGTTAATCCTATGATTAGTGTAATATTTGGCATGCTCTTAATTGCATGTTAAACACGTTTAACGCTCGCCATTGGAGCAGTCTAGGTCGTTGGATTGACTTGGTTCGATGCCCGAGATCAGTTGGATCTGCCTCTTTGGGTCTTTTTATATTGGTATAGATGTGAGTCCATGGATTATATGCGCTCTTAACTTTACGCAATTTGCTAGCCTCTATGGTACCGTGCATTGCCTTTTCTCACCTTGAGATGTGGTGAAAACTTTGCAGGTGCATCCAAACCCCGTGATGTGATAAGCTCTATCACACATAAGGCTTATTATATCTTCCTCAAAACAGCCACCATACCTACCTATTATGGCCTTTCTATAGCCATTCTGAGATATATTGCCATGCAACTTCCACCGCTTCCGTTTCGATGACTTGAGCATTCATTGTCATATTGCTTTGCATGATCATAAGATAGCTAGCATGATATTTCCATGGCTTGTCCCTTTTTTGATATTGTTGTTATGCTAGATTATTGCACATCCTGGTACACTGCTAGAGGCATTCATATAGAGTCATATTTTATTATAGGTATCGAGTTATAATTTTTATTTCTTTTGATTTATAAGTAAATAGAATTGTGATGATCACCATTATTCATTATTAGAGCATGTCCCAGTGAGGAAAGGATGATGGAGACTATGATTCCCCCACAAGTTGGGATGAGACTCCGGACAATGAGAGAAAAAAAAGAAAAAGGAAAAAGGAAAAAAGGAAAAAAGAAAAAAAGAGAGAAGGGGCATTGTTACTCTCGTTTACCACACTTGTGCCGCAAAGTAGAACCATGTTTTTCATATAGAGAGTCTCCTATTTAGTCACTTTCATATACTAGTGGGAATTTGTCATTACAGAACTTGGCTTGTATATTCCGATGATGGGCTTCCTCAAATGCCCAAGGTCTTCATGAGCAAGCAAGTTGGATGCACACCCACTTACTTTTCATATTGAGCTTTCATACACTTATAGCTATTAGTCCATCCGTTGCATGGCAATCCCTACTCCTCACATTGATATCAATTGATGGGCATCTCCATAGCCCGTTGGTTAGCCGCGTCGATGTGAGACTTTCTTACTTTTTTGTCTTCTCTATATTTACCCCTATCATCATACTCTATTCCACCTATAGTGTTATATCCATGGCTTGCGCTCATGTATTGCGTGTGGGTTGAAAAAGCTGAAGCACGTTAAAAAGTATGAACCAATTGCTTGGCTTATAATCGGGGTTATGCATGATAAATACTTTGTGTTAAGAAGACAGAGCATGACAAGATTATATGATTTTGTAGGGATAGCTTTCTTTAGCGTCGATATTTTGAAAGACACGGTTGTTTGTTGGGATGCCTAAGTATTGATGTCTTTATGTCAAATTATAGACTATTGCTTTGAATCACTTATGTCTTAATATTCATGCCATGATTAGATATATGATCAAGTTTATGCTAGGTAGCATTCCACATCAAAAATTAACTTTTTATATCATTTACCCACTCGAGGACAAGCAGGAATTAAGCTTGGGGATGCTGATACATGTCCGTCCTATCTATAATTTTTTTATTGTTCCATGCCAATATTATACAACTTTCACATACTATTGGAAACTTTGTATATGATTTATTTGACTAACCTATTGATCCAGTGCCCAGTGCCAGTTCTTGTTTGTTGCATATTTTTTGTTTCGCAGGAAATCCATATCAAACGATGTCCAAACGCGATAAAAATTTACGGAGAATTATTTTGGAATATTTATGATTTTTGGGAGGTGGAATCAACGCAAACGGGGCCCCACGGTGACCACAACCCACTAGGGCGCGCTGGGCACCCCCTGGCGCTCCCAGGTATCTTGTGCCCTCCTCGAACGTCGGTTGGGGCCCTTCTTCTGACGCAAGAAAAACAATTTATGGAAAAAAATCGTGGAAAAATTTCAGCGCAATCGGAGTTACGGATCTCTAGGAATTTAAGAAATGGTGAAGGGCCAGATCTGGGGAACGCAAAACAGAAGAGAATAGAGAGGGAGATCCAATCTCGGGGGGGTGGGCTCCCGCCCCTCCGCCACCATGGAGGCCATGGACTAGAGGGGGAACTCTCCTCCCATATGGGGGGGCTAAGGAAGAAGAAGAAGGAGGGGGGCTCTCTCCCCTCTCTCCCGGTGGCGTCGGAGTGCCGCCGGGGCAAGGATCGAGACGGCGATCTACATCAACAATCTTTCTACCATAAACACCAACTCTCTCCCCCTCTATTCAGCGGTGTAACACCCCTTCTCCCTGTTGTAATCTCTACTTAAACATGGTGCTCAACTCAATATATTATTTCCCAATGATCTATGGTTATCCTATGGTGTTTGAGTAGATCCGTTTTGTCCTGTGGGTTAATTGTGATCTTGGTTGGTATGATTGTATATTTTATTTATGGTACTGTCCTACGGTGCCCTCTGTCTTGTGCAAACGTGAGGGGTCCCCGCTTTAGGGTGTTGCAATACGTTCATGATTTGCTTATGGAGGGTTGCGAGATTGACAGAAACTTAAAACCGAGTAGGTGGGTTGTTGCGTATGGGATAAAGAGGACTTGACACTTAATGCTATGGTTGGGTTTCACGACCTTAATGATCTTTAGTAGTTGCAGATGCTTGCTAGGGGTCCAATCATAAGTGCATATGATCCAAGTAGAGAAATTTTTTTAGCTCATGCCTCTCCCTCATATACAATTGCAAGAATGATTACCGGTACTTGTTATCGATTGCCTAGGGACAAATGACTTTCTTGTTGACAAAAGTTATCCACTTTTATTACCTTGCAATTTATTCATAGTTTTATTCCCGCAAAGTACTCGTAGATTTATTCTTGCCAAATAGTTTCATACTTGTTTAGGTAAAGCAAACGTTAAAGTGTGCGTAGAGCTCTATCTGTGGTCTATAGAACTTGAGGGAATATTTGTTCTACCTTTAGCTCCTTGTTGGGTTCGACACTCTTATTTATCGAAGAAGGCTACAAACGATCCCCTATGCTTGTGGGTTATCAGGCCTACTCATGGAACTTGATGTAATATCTCGGTAGTAATAACCTAGGTATATTTGTCTATTATATTGTATGTGCACCCTTTTCATCTCATGAGAATGATATCACATTAATTAATTAAATAATTAAATAATTTGGACTTACTTGATAAACGGAAAGTAAATGTTCTCCAAATGTGTTGGGTATTTTTGTGTGCCCCCCTATCCATTAGTCCACCAAATTTCTCCCCTTCTAGTGCACTAGTCCGAAGTGTGCGTTGTCGCTCAAGCATGGCGTCATCGTGCGGCTCATGCTGTCCATCGCAGCTGCTAATCACCTGGTCCTTGCTACTCGCAATGGAGTTGTTGGATTTCCCTTAAGAGGAAGGGTGAATCAATATAGTAGCAGATAGTATTTCCCTAAGTTAAGAGCCGAAGTTTATCGAATCGGTATGAGAAAGCACACAAACAACTTTAGAAGCACCTGCCCACAAACAAAATAATTGCTTGCACCCAACAAAGACAAGGGGGTCGCCACTCTGCTTGTTCTTGCCACTTACATAACTAAAAACAAATAGTGATAATGGTAGCAAAGATAATGATACCAAGTAAGTAGCAATGGTAGAAGCTCGCAAATTAATTGAGAATGGATCCGGGGGCCATAGGTTCACTGGTGGCATCTCTCCCGAAAGCAAGGTAGCGATGAGTAGACAAATTAATGTTGTGCAACTAATAGAATTGCGCATTGTTATGATGACCATCCATGGCATGATCTCACATATGCATTACCCATGTGACAAGCAGACCATTAAACTTACTGATGTCTACTGCTATTACTCCAACCCAAGACCGCTATCCAGTATGCATCTCAAAGTATTAAGCTCATAATAAATGGAGTAACACAATAAGCATGATGATATAATCTAGAAAAAATAAGATCAATCAATATGAACAAACCCCGTCATTTTATACTTAATGGCAAGAACACAATAAATGCCTTCGCCCCTCCTGTCACAGGGCAAGATCACCGCACGGTTGAACCCACTTGACGGTGTTTTGGATAAGGGGGTATTAACCCTGGCCCATTCTCCTCGGGTTGGGCCGGCAAGCCTTCATCTGTGATCGAGATGGACTCCGGAAGCTATACGCAGGAGGCGTGATCAAGACTGGTACCCCCGTAGACTTGATGTATACTCCAAGATCTCTGCCGCCACCTGGCTCATAGCTACCGACCTTGTAACCCTAGATACCCTCCCTGGCGTGTATATAAGCCATAGGATTTAGACCGTAGGGGGGACATCAACGCAAAATCATTCACCGAGCCTTAGAGTTAGACCACACATTATGATCTCGTGGTAGATCAACTCTGTACTCGATACATCTGCATCAATATAAACAAGAGTAGGACGTAGGATTTTACCTCCTTTAAGAGGGCCTAAACTTGGGTAAACACCGCCTCCTTCGTTCCTGTTACCCTCGATCCAAGATCCACAACTTGGGACCCCCTACCCTGAGGTCTGTCGGTTTTGACACCGACACTGGTGCCTTCATTGAGAGTTTCGATGTGCAATCGATGAAGAGATTGATGGGATCGTCGATCAACGACCTCGAACTAGAAGGGCTCACTCATGTGCCCAAAGCTTCGGTCACCAACACACCTCCATGTAAAGCCAACGCAAAACATGGCCCTTCTTCGATCCCTGTGGGGAATTCCGCCAAGAACGAGGGGCTAAGATACTCCTTAAAAAGTGAGTCGGACGGCAGCCTGCCGAAGCGGCTGATGAGGCCGACCTCCGTGCTAATTTTTCCCACCCGACGACCACAAATTCGACACCAGACAAGGTGAACTGGGTCTTGATACGTCTCCAATGTATCTACAATTTTTGATTGTTCCATGCTGTTATATTATCATTCTTGGATGTTTTACAATCATTTTATATAATTTTTTGGTACTAACCTATTGACATAGTGCCCAGTGCTTGTTGTTGTTTTCTGCTTGTTTTTTAAATCGCAAGAAATCAATACCAAACGGAGTCCAAATGCAACGAAACTTTTTGTGGATTTTTATGGACCAGAATACACCCAATGGGCCAGAGAAGCACCTGGGGGGTGCCCCGAGGGGGCACAACCCACCAGGGCACACCTGCCCCCCCCCAGGTGCACCCACGTGGGTTATGCCCACCTCGGTGGCCTCCCGCACCGCCTCTTTGCTCTATAAATACCCCAATATTCCAACAACCCTAGGGTTGTCGACAAAAATCAATTCCAGCCGCCGCAAGTTCTAGAACCACCAGATCCAATCTAGACACCATCACAGAGGGGTCCATCATCCTCATTGGTGCATCTCCGATGATGCATGTGTAGTTCGTTGTAGACCTACGGCTCTGTAGTTACTAGCTAGATGGCTTCCTCCCTCTCTTTTGAATCTCAATACAATGGTCTCTTGGAGATCTATTTGATGTAACTCTTTTTGCGGTGTGTTTTTTGGGATCTGATGAACTTTGAGTTTATGATCAGATCTATGTTTTTATCCATGAAAGTTATTTGAGTCTTCTGATCTCTTATATGCAAGATTACTTATAGCCTCGTATTTCTACTCCGATATTAGGTTTTTGGTCTAACTTGATCTATTGTAACGCCCCGTGACCGATGTGCCAGGTGTCTTCCAGTTATTCGATGTTGTTGTCTTGTCTTTGCTTGCGTGTCATGCATTGCATATCATGTCATCATGTGCATTTCTTTTGCATACAGTGTTCGTCTCATGCATCCGAGCATTTTCCCCATTGTCTGTTTTGCAATCCGGCGCTCCTATGTCACCCGGTGCCCCTTTCTACTTCTTTTCGTGTGCGGGTGTTAAACGTTCTCGGATTGGACCGAGACTTTTCATGCGGCCTTGGTTTACTACCGGTAGACCGCCTGTCAAGTTTTGTACCATTTGGACTTCGTTTGATACTCCAACGGTTAACCGAGGGACCGAAAAGGCCTCGTGTGTGTTGCAGCCCAACACCCTTCCAAAGTGGACCAAAACCCACCTAAGACCTCTCCATCATCTCGGTCGTTCGATCATGATCGCCTGGCCGAAAACCGCACCTCATTTGGACTCTCCTAGCTCCCTCTACCTATAAATATGCGCTCCTCTCCCGAAATTCGCGGACGAAACCCTACCCTAACCTTCCCCGCCGCCGCCGGACATGTCCGCTCGCCCGGCCACCTCACTCCGGCCTATCAGGAGATGCCACATCACCCTTCCCCGCCGCCGCATCCAATCGGAGGCCGCCACCTATCCCCGCCGCGCCCACTTCATCGTTGGGCCCGCGAAGCACATCCGGGGCCCGCCCGGGCCCGAGTCCCCGTCGCCTGATCCGGTACGCGCCGCCCTCGCCACCCTGTCTGCCTCGCTGCTCCGCCTGCCTCGCCGTCCGCCGCCGTCCTTCGTTCGCCGGCCGCCGCCGTCCTTCGTTCGCCGGCCGTCGCCGTCCTTCGTTCGCCGGCCGCTGCCTCCCGCCCTCTGCCGGTCGCCGCTGGTGTCCCGTGCCTCCTCGCCGTCTGCTTCGCCGGCGCGCCACCGCCCCAAGCTCCGCCGGCGTCCCTCTCAACGAATCCGGCCGGGAAGGGTCCAGAGGGACCAGATCCGGCCACCTCTGCGCCGATCCGCGCCCGCCGCCGTCGTTCATCTCCGGCGCCGGCGACGAGCCGCCTGTGCCTCCCTCGATCCAGGCGGGATCGAGGAGGAGGACGATGCCTCCAGCACCCCCGTTGACCTCCCCGTGGGCCTCGTGGTCCTTCGGCCGGCCTAGCAACCGGCCCAGCTCGTCGGCCTGCCTCTCCGTCCTTCCTGGGCCAGGCCCGCTAGGTGAGGCCCGCCTAAACCTCGCCCCGAGCATCTTTTGGTTATCCAACGCGCATCTGTTTTTTTCCTGAAACTGCCAAGTCCCAGTAGTTTTTTGTACATTTCACCGCATCGTAACTCTCAACTCATAGCTCCGATTCATGTGCGTAGCATATCAAAATGTTCGCCTCGAAGAGTACATCATTTCATCTCATTTCACCATTTTCATTTGAGCTCATCTTGATGCCCGAAATGCTGTTGGAAGAGAGCTATTTGAGGAATTTGTCAGATCTATTTTAGCAAATGGCATTTTGTCATTTTTGCCATGATTAATGTGTGCATGCTATGATGTTGAGCTCTACATGTGTTTTGTTATATGCCATGCCATCTTTACAGTGGTGCTTACCATGTATTTTTGTGAGATTTATGGTGACTAGCACAAACTTGCAAAGTAGTGTAATCGGTAATGCTGATTTCAGGGACTTAGAATTTCTCCTAGTCCTTGTCCTGATTTTGTCGTTATGCCATATGGTCATGTTGTTTCCTAGCGATCTATGCCTCTTCTGAGGATGATCAGTAAGGATGTTTTGTTAATATTGTGGTGATCTATCCATCCATGTCTTTGTTTGCATTTATGGAGCACCCTAGCTTGAGTCAATCGAGCTCTACTTTTGCTATATCGTGAATCCTGGCAGATTGTTCACTTGTTAGCGATTTTGCCGAGGATGTTGCTATTGATCCGTGCATGCTATGTTATTGTTCTTGCCATGTCTACTTTCTATGCCATGTCTTCTTGATGGGTGTATGATTAGTTAGTCATGCCATGTTCTGTAGTGAGTGCATCGAGCTCGTGAACATGCCTACTCGTTAACTGTTTTGCATGCTCCAGTTTTTCACTAAGTCTGAGATCTGTTTATGTTTTTGCCATGTTCACATGCTTGCAATTGTATTTTATGATCCCTTTTGGCTCAAGGTCACTAAGGGACTTTTGTTAAGTGTTTTGAGTAGCTTCATGCCATGCCTTGCCTTGCCATGTTAAGTTCCTATAGCATGTAGTTTTCATGCTCCAAAGTGTGCTACCTGATGTTAAATTCCAGACTTGCGTTAATTTCACTAAGTCTGAAACCTGTTATCATTTGCACTTTTGCCATGCTTGTTTGAACCTGTTAATGGATGAATTAGCCATAGCTCAGTGTTCATATTTTGTTGTCATGTTTGAGTGTTGTAGCATATTTATCTTGATGTATTTAGTTGGTCACTTGCTGTGTATCGCAGACCGGTGCCATATTTGTTTTGCTTGCCATTTCCAAACCGTGCATCCGATTCCGGTGATCTTTATATCGATTTCAACCAAAATCACCTCCCCTTTCCAGTGGAACTCTTGGATTTCCAAGTTGAGGCCAGGTTCAATCTTTCCTTTCCAAATCATGCATATGCATCGCATACCGCATCCCGCATATCATATCATGTTCATGTGTTGGTTGTTTACTATGGTGTGTGCTTATTTCCGGTGTTGCTTCTTCGGGTTGGTTCTGATAACGTCGCGTTTGTGAGGACCCGTTCGTCTACGTCTGTTTGTCTTCTTCATGGACTCGTTCTTCTTCCTTGCGGGATTTCAGGCAAGATGACCATACCCTCGAAATTACTTCTATCTTTGCTTGCTAGTTGCTCGCTCTTTTGCTATGCCTATGCTGCGATACCTACCACTTGCTTATCATGCCTCCCATATTGTTGAACCAAGCCTCTAACCCACCTTGTCCTAGCAAACCGTTGTTTGGCTATGTTACCGCTTTGCTCAGCCCCTCTTATAGCATTGTTAGTTGCAGGTGAAGATTGGAGCTTGTTCCATGTTTGGAACATGGTTATTTTGTTGGGATATCACAATATCTCTTATTTAATTAATGCATCTATATACTTGCTAAAGGGTGGAAGGCTCAGCCTTATGCCTGGTGTTTTGTTCCACTCTTGCCGCCCTAGTTTCCGTCATATCGGTGTTATGTTCCCGGATTTTGCGTTCCTTACGCGGTTGGGTTATAATGGGAACCCCTTGACAGTTCGCTTTGAATAAAACTCCTCCAGCAAGGCCCAACCTTGGTTTTACCATTCTCCACCTAGCCTCTTTTTCACTTGGGTTAGGCCAGCCTAAGGGTCATCTTTATTTTAACCCCCCCCCCCGGGCCAGTGCTTGTCTAAGTGTTGGTCCGAAATGGGCAGCCTGCAGGGCCACCTCGGGGAAACTTGAGGGCTGGTTTTACTCGTAGCTTGACCTATCCGGTGTTGCCCTGAGAACAAGATATGTGCAGCTCCCATCAAGATGTCGGCGCATCGGGCGGCTTTGCTGGACTTGTTTTACCATTGTCGAGGATGTCTTGTAACCTGGATGCCGAGCCTGATCGGATTGTCTTGGGAGAAGGAATATCCTTCGTTGACCGTGAGAGCTTGTGATGGGCTAAGTTGGGACACCCCTGTAGGGATTTGAACTTTCGAAAGCCATGCCCGCGGTTATGGGCAGATGGGAATTTGTTAACGTCCGGTTGTAGAAAACCTGAAGTTGATCCTAATTAAAATACATCAACCGCGTGTGTAACCGTGATGGTCTCTTTCCGGCGGAGTCCGGGAAGTGAACACGGTGTTGGAGTAATGCTTGACGTAGGTTGTTCTAGGATCACTTCTTGATCATAGTTTCTCGATCGTGCTTTGCCTTCTCTTCTCGCTCTCTTTTGCGAATAGGTTAGCCACCATATATGCTAGTCGCTTGCTGCAGCTCCACCTCATACCTTTTACCCTTCCTATAAGCTTAAATAGTCTTGATCGCGAGGGTGTGAAATTGCTGAGTCCCTGTGACTCACAGATACTTCCAAAACCAGTTTGCAGGTGCCGATGTTACCGAGCATGTGACGCAACAAAGCTCGAGGAGGAGCTCGATGAAGATCTTGTCCTTTGTGTTGTTTCATTCCAGTTGATCAGTAGTGGAGCCCAGTTGGGGTCGATCGGGGATCTGTGTAGCATTTGGGGGCTTCTTCTTTTATTTTGGTTCCGTAGTCGGACCTTGATTGTATCTGATTGATGTAATGCTTTATTCATGTAATTGTGTGAAGTGGCGATTGTAAGCCAACTATGTATCTCTTTCCCTTATGTATTACATGGGTTGTTTGCGAAGATTACCTCACTTGCGACATTGCTTTCAATGCGGTTATGCCTCTAAGTCGTACTTCGACACGTGGGAGATATAGACGCATCGAGGGCGTTACATCTATTTACCTTGCAATGGGAAGAGGTGCTTCGTGATGGGTTCGATCTTACAGTGCTTGATCCCGGTAACAGAAGGGGAACCGACACGTATGCATCGTTGCTATTAAGGATAACAAGATGGGGTCTATTTTCAACATAAATAGATCTTGTCTACATCATGTCATCGTTCTTATTGCATTACTCCGATTCTCCATGAACTTAATACACTAGATGCATGCTGGAATAGCGGTCGATGTTTGGAGTAATAGTAGTAGATGAAGGCAGGAGTCGGTCTACTAATCTTGGACATGATGCCTATATAATGATCATAGCCTGGATATCGTCATGATTATTTGAAGTTTTATCAATTGCCCAACAGTAATTCGTTTACCCACTGTATGCCATTTTTCTCGAGAGAAGCCACTAATGAAATCTACGACCCCCAGGTCTCTTCTTTATTATATTTGCCTTCGCAATCTATTTTTATTTGCTTTTATTTTCAGATCTATATCATCCAAAAACCCAAAAATACCTCGCTGAATTTTATTTGCTTTTATTTGCATCTATCAATCTATCACAATTTTTATCCCGTCTACTTGCCAATTTCTGGCGCCGTTACCCGAAAGGGATTGACAACCCCTTTAATATGTCGGGTTGCGAGTATTTGTTATTTGTGCGCAGGTGCCGTTCACGTAGTGTTGCATGGTTCTCCTACTTGTTCAATAACCTTGGTCTCATCACTGAGGGAAATACCTATCGTCGCTGTGCTGCATCATCCCTTCCTCTTTGGGGAAATTCCGACGTAGTTCAAGCAGACATCAAAAGGAATTTTTGGCGCCGTTGCCGGGGAGACATCATCAACATCCTCCAGGTTCCTAATCACAAATATCATCTCCTTGCAATTTACATTATTTGCCATTTACCTCTCGTTTTCCTCTCCCCCACTTCACATAAATTTGCCATTTTTATTCGCCCCTTTTTCGTTCGTCGTTTTCTTGTTAGATCTCATCTTTGCTTGTGTTGCCATGTGCCTTCTATTTACTTGCATCTTTGCTTGCTAAAAATCTATTGATATGGATCCTCATCCACTTGCTAGTCTTTTCAAGAGATCCAATTATGATGAATAAATTGCTAGTGAATTGAGTTCACTAGATTATCTTTATAAAGTTTTGCTTGAGATTTATGAATCTGAAAATTGTGATGAAGTGTTAAACAAAGGAATTTATAAAGTGATTCATGATAGATCCTTGGATGAAAAGCATGATTGCAATGATGTTATTATAAATTCTATTAATGTCAATTGTGCAAATAATATGCAAAACCCCAAGCTTGGGGATGCTAATATTGCTATGAATACACTTATTGCAATGATCATGATTGGGGTGATAATAATATTTATGATCTTGATAGTTTATTTAAGCCTCATGATGAATATGTTTGCAATAAAAAGAGGGTTCGGAAGAGTGTCAACTCTAGGTAAAAATAATCCCACATATTTGGAGAGTGTTCAATCTTATGAAATTTTTGATAAAAGTGGGTTTGGAGAGTCATGACTTTAGTTGATGTTAATCCCACTATCTTGGAAGGTTATAAAACTTTTATGCATGTGGATCATGAAGAGAAAATTTTATATGATAGCTATATTGTTGAATTTGATTATGATCCTACAGGTAATTATTATGAGAGAGGGAAATTTTATGGTGGAAATTTTATGTTACTAAATTACCTCTCGTTATGTTGAGATCGTTATTATTTCTTTCTTCTTCCGTGCATATGTTAGATATTTCTTGTCGTGATAATTTGTTTGCTTATAAAATTCCTACGCATAGGAAGTATGTTACACTTAAATGTGTTTCTCATATGTTTCTTGATGCTCTCTTTGTGCTTGAATTCTTATCTTTCGTGTGAGAACCATTGAAATCTTAAGCCAATCTTAATGGCTATAAAGAAAAAGCTTGTTGGGAGGCAACCTAATGAATAAACTTTATTTTTGTCTTTTTCTTTCTGTTCTTGAGTGTTTGCACAATTATGCTACTGTTATGATTGTGTTTTTGTGTGTGTTTTAATTAGTGTTTGTGCCAAGCAAAGCATTGGGTATCATGTTGGGTGATACTTGATTTGATCTTGCTGAAAAACAGAAAATTTTGCGCTCACGAAAATATTTTTTGATTTTAATAGAAGCATGATAAAATACTGATTGTTTTTGCAAAAGATTGATGCACAAATTTCTCACATTGTTCCTAATTTTTCAGAATTGGAGTAAAAGAAGTATTCGAAATATTCAGATTGCTACAGACTGTTCTGTTTTTGACAGATTCTATTTTCTTTGCATTGTGTGCTTGTTTTGATGATTCTATGGTTTCCTTTGAAGAGTTTTTGCCATAGAAAAGTTGGAATACAGTAGATATAATGCAAAAATAAAATTTGAATGTGTTTACAATAGTAATTATAGTAGTGATTTGCTTTCTTATACTAACGGATCTCACGAAGGTTTTGTTGAGTTTTGTGTGATTGAAGTTTTCAAGTTTTGGGTGATATTACGATGGATGAAGGAATAAGGATTAGAAAAAGGCTAAGCTTTGGGATGCCCATGGCACTCCAAGATAATATTCAAGAAGTATCAAGCAACTAAGCTTGGGGACACCCTCGAGTGGCACCCCCTCTTTCTTCTAACAACCATCGATATTTTACTTGGAACTATATTTTTATTCATCACATATTATGTGTTTTGCTTGGAGCGTCTTGTATGATACAAGTCTTTGCTTGTTTTGCTTTTTATTTTAAGTCATGAATCCTTGCTAGACACACCTATTTGAGAGAGCCAAAATTATGCTATGACTTGTTAGAATTGCTCTCTATGCTTCACTTAAATTTTTATGAGCTATGGAATTGCTCTAGTGCTTCACTTATATCTTTTTGAGAATGGTGTGATTTAGTATTTTTGAAGAAATGCACTCATGCTTCACTTAGATTTATTTGAGAGTTAGTAATTTTTTTAATAAAATCTCTCTTGCTTCACTTAAATTATTTTGAGAGAAAGAAATATGAAGCTCATGTTCTTCACTTATATTTGTTTGAGCTTATTAAAGCAACATATGAAACTATTCCCAAAGTGATAGATATCCAAGGAGGATATAATAAAAACTTTCATGAAGATCATTGGACAAAATAAACTTGATTCTTTGTAATAGTTTTGAGATATGATGATATGATATGTGAGTCATGTTGATGAATAATTATGCTTTAGTAAGAATATTGGTGTTAAGGTTTGTGATTCCCTATGAAAGCATGAAAGTCAATAGTTATGCAATGAAATTACATCCTACTTGTGGTGCATTATTCGGTGTTAGTTATGCTTAATACTCACTTATGAGATTTTTCGTTTCTTGATTGGATGCTTCTCAATCTTTTGCTAGCCTTCGTTTGCACTAAGTATGATCACTACTTGTGCATCCAAAATCCTTTAAACTAGTTTTTCCACATGAGTCCACTATACCTACCTATATGCGGTATTCTTTTGCCATTCTAAGCAAATTTTTATGTGACATCTCTAATTTTAGAAATAAATTTCTCTTTTGTGTGCTCGTACCGCTCATGAAACAGTAGGGGGTGGCTAATATATTCCCATGCTAGATATGTTATTCTCAAGATGAGTTTTTATTCACTTGTCATTGCACGAGAGTAAGGCAAAGGTATTAGGGATGCCCAATGCCGAAATGAAAAAATGAATTTACTTTATGTTGTCAAATAATAAATTCCTTGGAAAGTGTTGGTATGGAAGGCACCCATGGATACAGTTAGCCATGGAAAGTGAAAGTATGGTTGAAAAAGGAATAAACTTTATTTTTCGTTTGGGAAACACCTATGATATATCTAGCATGGAAAGTATTGGGAACTACTCGATCGTTTTCGTTGACAAGAAAAGCATGCCTCTCAAATTGTTTTGTCTATATTTTTTTATGCTTTGAGCTCAGGCACCTCTACAAATCCCTACTTCCCTCTGCGAAGGGCCTTTCTTTTACTTTATGCAATTTTATTTTTATTTGACTCTCCATCTTCTCTTATAAAGCACCAACTAAGCGGAACTATGATCGTACTTGAGCATTGGGTCTAGCTAATATGCAAGTGTGTTTCATGAATGGACCAATTATTCAGCATAATGGGCTAGGGATATGTTGCTTTAGTGTTGATATTTTGAAAGACATGGTTGCAAGTGATATGCTTGAGTATTAAAGTCCTCATATCAAAACTAGACTATTGCTTTGAACCATATAAAAGTCCAAATGTCCATGCTACAAAGAAAAGAATATGTGATGAACATGTTAGGCAGCATTCCACATCAAAAATTATGTTTTTATCATTTACCTACTCGAGGACGACAGGAGTTAAGCTTGGGGATGCTGATACGTCTCCAACATATCTATAATTTTTTATTGTTCCATGTTGTTATATTATCATTCTTGGATGTTTTACAATCATTTTATAATCATTTTATGTCATTTTTTGGTACTAACCTATTGACATAGTGCCCAGTGTCTGTTGCTATTTTCTGCTTGTTTTTTACATCGCAGGAAATTAATACCAAACGGAGTCCAAATGCAAAGAAACTTTTTGTGAAATTTTTATGGACCAAAAGACACCCAATGGGCCAGAGAAGCTCCTGGGGGTGCTCTGAGGGGTGCACAACCCACTAGGGCGCGCCTGGGCCCCCACACGCACCCAAGTGGGTTGTGCCCACCTCGGTGGCCTCCCGCACCGCCTCTTTGCTATATAAATACCCCAATATTCCAGAAACCCTAGGGGAGTCGATGAAAATCAATTACAGCTGCTGCAAGTTTCAGAACCACCAGCTGCAATCTAGACACCAACACGGAGGGGTTCATCATCCTCATTGGTGCCTCTCCAATGATGCGTGAGTAGTTCATTGTAGACCTACAGGTCCGTAGTTAGTAGCTAGATGGATCTCTCTCTCTCTCTCTCTCTCTTGATTCTCAATACAATGGTCTCTTGGAGATCTGTTTGATGTATCTCTTTTTGCGGGGTGTTTGTTGGGATCCGATGAACTTTGAGTTTATGATTAGATCTATGTTTTTATCCATGAAAGTTATTTGAGTCTTTTGATCTCTTATATGCATGATTACTTATAGCCTCGTATTTCTTCTCCTATATTTGGGTTTTGTTTGGCCAACTTGATCTATTTATCTTGCAATGGGAAGAGGTGCTTCGTGATGGGTTCGATCTTATGGGGCTTGATCCCAGTGACAGAAGGGGAACCGACACGTATGTATCTTTGCTATTAAGGATATCAAGATGGGGTCTATTTCTACATAAATAGATCTTGTCTACATCATGTCATCGTTCTTATTGCATTACTTCGTTTCTCCATGAACTTAATACACTAGATGCATGTTGGATAGCGGTCGATGTGTGGAGTAATAGTAGTAGATGCAGCAAGGAGTCAGTCTGCTAATCGTGGACATGATGCCTATATAATGATCATTGCCTGGATATCATCATGATTATTTGAAGTTTTATCAATTGCCCAACAGTAATTCGTTTACCCACCATATGCTATTTTTCTCGAGAGAAGCCACTAGTGAAATCTACGGCCCCCAGGTCTCTTCTTTATTATATTTGCCTTCACGATCTATTTTTATTTTCTTTTATTTTAGATCCATATTATCCAAAAACCCAAAAATGCCTCGTTGAATTTTATTTGCATCTATCAATATATCACAATTTTTATCCCGTCTACTTGCCAATTTCTGGCGTCGTTACCTGAAAGGGATTGACAACCCCTTTAATACGTCTGGTTGCGAGTATTTGTTATTTGTGTGCAGGTGCCGTTCACGTAGTGTTGCGTGGTTCTCCTACTGGTTCGATAACCTTAGTCTCGTCACTGAGGGAAATACCTACCGTCGTTGTGCTGCATCATCCCTTCCTCTTTGGGGAAAACCGACGTAGTTCTAGCAGACATGAGGTCTGGAACCCACAATCTGTTAAGATCAGAACTCATTCGCTAATCTCCCACGCAGAGTATCGCCCCGATAACTCTGGCCTGCCCGACATCTGGGATCTGGCCTATGTGCAGCGACTCCCAGACGAATCGATCAGGGAGTACTGGACTAGATTCCTGTCAGTTAAAGACAAGATATCAGATTATCTGGACTCTGATATAGTTTCCGCTTTCCAGCGCAGATGCAAGGATAAAGGCGTCTCAAATGCCCTCGCTCGTTGCTTTGTTCAAATGCTCCCAAAATTATCCGAACTAGTATCGCGGTTCTGCACCATTGAAGATTCCTGGCTCACCGAGGAAAACACGGATTCGATCTGTGAGGATTACCTCGGGCATCTGAATCAGCAGCTCGGCGTGGGTCTCGGAAATGGAACACTCCGGGTGAACGACCTCGGAAGAAGAAATCCTCCGGCCACCCTGGGACGACTTTGGACAGCTCTGTAGATAAGCCATGTCTGACCCATGCTATCCTAATTAACTCTTGCCCAACCCACAGCCTTCGAGACTGTTGGGTGTTAAGACAAGTAGCAAAAGGGGGACCCCCCATCCTGGCAGGTACCTCCCGCCACGCTAAAAAATCCTCAGACGAGGACGAGGTCTTGATGATCTACGAGACCTTTGCCTCTAGCAATGAATGCAAACAGGCCCTGCGAGAAATCAATTCCATTCAGCATGTGCCGGCCGGAGGTGCGTGGATAGACACGCCGATCACCATCAATCATAACGATCAGCCAAAGTCAACCCCGAACAGGTGCCCCGCCGCTTTGGTCCTCAACCCAATTGTAGGCAGCTGCCGGCTTCAGAAGGTCCTTATGGACGGATGCAGCAGCCAAAATCTAATATACGCAGATACTCTGGATAGGATGCACATCGATAAATCATGCATAGAATAGAGTTCCACCACCTTTAAAGGTATAGTCCCTGGGCGAGAAGCATGTTGTAGTGGAAAAATAACCACGGATGTGGTCTTTGGAACACCGGATAATTACCGCTCTGAGGAGGTCACATTCCATATCACGCCTTTCAAGGCAGATACCACGCCCTCCTCGCATGGGATGCCTTCTCTAAATTCCACGGGGTACCGCATTACGACTACATGAAGCTTAAAATGCCTGGCCAAAAAGGGATCATCACCATCTCGAGCTACCCCGACAGAGCACTTAAAGTCGATAACAAGACGACGTCGCTCGCCCTTGAGACCCTGTCCGAAGCCTTCGCGGCCAAAGAACTAACCATGTTGCGTGCCGAAGTCGACTGGGAGGATGTCATCCTCGACAAACAACCGAAGTCTACTTCATTCAAACCAGCCGATGAAATAGTAAAATTACAGGTGCACCCAACGAACCCCGCCAAAAGCGTGTCCATGGGGCAAACCTGGACCCAGAAATTGCAAAGGCCTTGCACACTTTCCTTAGGGAGAATTGGGACATATTCACCTGGCACCCTTCCGACATGCCGGGGATACCCCGCAGGCTCGCAGAACATAGCTTGAACGTACTAAATGGCTATAAGCCAGTCAAGCAAACACTTAGACGTTTTCCCAAGCCATAGCATCAAGCAATGGGTTAGGAACTGGCTAAACTACTAGAGCCGGGCTCATCCGAGATATAAAATACCCTGATTGGCTTGCCAATATGGTCGTGGTACCAACGAAGGATAGGTCCTGGTGGTCGTGCGTAGATTTCAAAGACCTCAATAGAGCCTGCCCCAAAGACCCATTCCCCCTACCCCGCATTGATCAGATTGTAGATCCCACGGTAGGCCATGATGTATTATGCTTCCTGGATGCCTATTCGGGATACCATCAAATAAAGATGCAGGAATCAGACCAGGCAGCCACAACATTTATTACACCCTATGGGTCGTTCTGCTTCAACATGATACCCTTCGGATTAAAAAGCGCTGACGCCACCTACCAACGCATGATTCAAACATGCTTGAAAACACACACCGAGAAGACCGTTGAGGCCTATGTTCACGATGTGGTTGTCAAAACCAAACATGTCGGACAATTGGTAGACAACCTTCGGATACATTTGCTAGCTTACGGGGATATCAGATTAAACTTAGTCCAGAAAAGTGCATCTTCGGAGTCTGAACTGGCAAACTCCTCGGCTTCACCGTATCCAGCCAAGGAATCGAGGCCAACTCGGCCAAAATCCGAGCCTAGGATCGATTGTAGGTTCCAAAAGAGCTCAAACATGCACAAAAATTAGCGGGCTGCGTGGCTACCTTAGTCGCTTCATATCACGACTCGGTGAGAAGGCCCTGCCCCTGTATGGGCTATTAAAGCAAGCTAAAACATTTAAATGGACTGAGGAGGCCGCGACATCCCTGGAAGAAATAGAAGCTCTCCTCGCCACAAATCCAATCCTGGCGACACTAGTAACATGTGAACCGATGATACTATACATCTCGTCCACAAATCAGGTGGTTAGCGCAGTTCTCGCGGTCGAGTGTCGGGGATGTGTAGCAACATATGCCAGGGGGTGGCTAATCATGGAAAGGGACAAGAGTACGTCGCCGGGCTCTAGAAGCGGGAGTGAGCGAGACCGCATATGCCTGCGAATCTTAACCAGGTTCGATGCTCTCCATGGAAATAACACCCCTAGTCCTGCTCTACGAGGTCTCCGCATGATGACTATGATCAATAGAGTAGCTACAAGTTGCTCCTTGAGCTGTTTGGCTAGAGGAGGAAGAAGAACAAGGTTAGCTCTACTCCTCTCTCTATGGGGTGCGTGTGTGATCTCTAAAGTCTGAACCCTTTGCATGGGGAAGCCTAGGGGTTTATATAGGCCTACCCCAGGGGTACAATGGTAATCTGGCTGGGTGTAGGACCCGGTCGTCAATGTCTCTAGACGTCGGCTTCTCCGCCGGCTGCTGGGTCCTGCCGCTTGGTGGGTCCCGTCGGCTGTTGTGTACTCGGCCGATAGGCCGTGCCCGCCGCTTGCGGGTCTGGTTGATAATTTTGCACTGTAGTCTTGCTACTGATGATGGATGTTTTCTTGCGGGGAGCGTGGCTACAGTCCTGCTACCTGGTGGGTGTTCACTGTATCCACACCCCGTCTCTTTTGGTTAATGGCGCATAGACTTTGAGGGGGAGGGGGCCGCCTGCTAGGAGGCGGCCCGCCCTCGTTGCCGCCTGCTGGGGATTCGCCGCCTTCTGGGGCTCGCCGACAGGTAGGGCCCGCCGCCTGCGGGCCGTACCGACCGGCCGTTGTGGGAGCGTAGCTCCCTAGGTAGTAGCTGATGTCACAGACATCGTGGCTACAGTACCCCGCTGGGTGAGGGGCGTCCGTTGGGTACGCCCATACTGTAGCTGCGCTCAGCCCTAGATTCGGGGGTGGCAGGTCGCATTGTAGCCACGCCCCGTCCCTTCACAGTTATGTGGGTGCAAAAAAAATTGGTACGAGGGGCCGCCTGCTAGGAGACGGCCTCCTCGTAGCCGCCTTCTGATGTCTTGCCGCCTTCTAGTAGTCGGCCTACTAGACCAGCCAGCCCAAGAAGCCGGTCGTGCATTCAGGAGGTGCGACGGGCACAACTAACCCCAATGTCTTGAAATATCATAGGGAGCCGATGAGGCTACCCGTGGTCATTTACTCCGACAGTAGTCCCCGAAGCTGGTGAGGTGTCGCGGCTGAAAATCGAGGTGCCTCAGCAGCTTCCTACTGCGAGTGTCTTGGTGATCTTATTTCGTCCGTCTTCCAGAGAAGCCGACTGCTAGGAGCCGGCCGAGGAGCAGTCGGCCGCCTGGTGAATTCGAATAGTCACGGTGGAGGCCGAGTGGCCTGCCAGCCGGGTGGCTGGCTTGCCGCCCGTTGCTCGCACGCCACGCAGCGCTAGCTGACCAGGCCGGCCGGCCAGCCCACGCGCGTGACGGGACGCCGCCGCAGGCCTAGGCCCGCCACTACAGGGCCTCTGCGCGCGCAGATCCGCTGCAGCCGAGGCAGGCGGTTGCGCTTCCCATGCGTGTTGAATACATGCCGTTATGGCGCGACAAATGCGGGATTGTGGGGGAGTGGGCGCAGTTAATCTCGCACCCCCCAATTCGCACCCCCTTGGCTCCACCGCCGCGGGGCTCTAAGTAGGGGGAGGGGGCGGCAGAACGCATGCGCGCCCTCCTCTCCCTTTGCCTTCTTCTTCCTTTGCCTCCCTAGCCACTCCGCTGCAGCCGCGCTGCCTCTCGTCGCTGGAGCGCTGCCGCATCCGCCGCCGCACGGCTTCTTCGCCCCGCTGTGGCTCCGCCCCTCTTCATCACCGCGGCGTGCCACCGTCGAGCTCCCGCGTCCATGGTAAGCGGCAGCGGACGCTCCGGGGACTGGGATGGCTCCAACGTCCACAACGACCACCTCATCTTCCTTCGACCAACGAGGCGGCTGCCCCGGACAACAGACGTAAAGATGCCCATTCCTCCCGAGGCAGAGATCTCGCTGGCACCGGCGAACGGCGAACGCATCGTCTTCCGGTCGCACTTCCTTCGCGGCTTCGGTCTGCCGGCGAGCAGCTTCTTCCGCTCCTTCCTCACCTTCTACAAGGTACAGCCCCACCATCTCACACCAAACACGATGGTGCTGCTCTCCGCTTTCGTCACCCTGTGCAAAGGATATCTCGGCGTGCTCCCCACCCTTGAGCTCTGGGGGGAGCTCTTCTACCTCAAACTCGGCGTTGCCGCCAAAGACGAGGTGACCCAGTGCAGGGCCTGCATCACGGTGCGGTGTTCAGGTTCCGAGGTCTGCTTCCTGGCCCTCGCCTCGCTGCAGTCGGCCAAGTTGTGGTACACAGGTCGTACTTCTACATCGAGAACATCCACTCGGCGAGGGACTACGCCAACCTGCCGGCTTACGTAGCCGGCCCACCTGCCGAGCCCCACACCAACTCGCAGTTTCGGCCGAATAAGCTGTCGGTCGCCTCCTCCTCCGCTCTCGCCTGACTCCAAGAGATGACGAAGGAGGAGGGCCTCATGGCCTCAGACTTGCTGACTGCCTTCGTGGCACGCCGAGTGCTTCCCCTCCAAGCCCGGCCCCACCTCATCAGCAACATGACTGGGCGTCGGGACTCATGTCGGATGTGCACCAAGGAACTACCGGACATGGAGGTGGTCAGGTTGGTCAACTTCTTCTCCAACTACAAGTTGTCGGAGATGGAGTGGCGGTTCGGCAAGGATTCGTAGAGCCGCGCACACCCGCCGGCTGCGGTGAGTCTTCTAGATTTTTTGTCTTTATCAATTCAAATTTCTTCTTGCCGCCTGACCACTCGGCTGCAAAGCAACGCTTCCCAGGCCAGACGGCAGACGGCGCGCCAGCCCCATGTCATCAGTACCAGGCAAACTGGGCGGAGAGTGACATGGACGACCCCAAGCTGGGGGTGGCCGCCGGAGGTGGCGGCGAAGGAGTAGGCGGCTCCGGAGAAGGCGGCCTCGAAGGGTGGCCTGATGACGATGAGGAACACGACAAGCCGCACCGCGCCCACGGCGCCGACAGGACAGGCGCCGGCACCTTGGTCGTGCTGATAGCAATAGGCGGCGCGCCGAAATATCGGGCCGACGTTGGGCTGTACGATAGCCGGCCCAAGAAGCCCAAGGCCTCGGTCGCCGTGACCAAGTGGCAAGAGGCTGCTGCGAAGGCGGCCATCCTCTAGGAGGCCCCAAGACGGCTCTCGCTGGTGTTCGGGTAAGTGCCTTGATTCTCTTCGCGTTTCTGTTTTGTGTTTGCTTTTCTTCTTCTTGCAAACCTCTTATTCTCTTTTTCTTGTCTTATTGAGCAGGGCCCTGATACGTCTCCAACGTATCTATAATTTATGAAGTATTCATGCTATTATATTATCAACCTTGGATGTTTTATATGCATTTATATGCTATTTTATATGGTTTTTGGGACTAACCTATTAACCAAGAGCCCAGTGCCAGTTTCCGTTTTTTCCTTGTTTTTGAGTTTTACAGAAAAGGAATATAAAATGGAGTCCAATTGATGTGCCAATTTTTGATGATTTTTATGGACCAAAAGAAGACCCCGGAGTAAAAGAGTTGGGCCAGGAGAGTCCCGGGGCGTCCACGAGGGTGCCCCCCCCACAGGCGTGTGGGCCTGCCTCGTGGACGCGTCGGGCACCTCCTTGACGTGAGACCGACGCCAAAAATTCCTATAAATACAGAAACCTCGGAAAATTAACCTAGATCGGGAGTTCCGTCGCCATAAGCCTCCGTAGCCACCGAAAACCAATATAGGCCCTCTCTGGCACTCTGCCGGAGGGGGCCATCATCACCATGAAGGCCAAGGACTAGAGGGAGAACCTCTCCCCATCTAGGGGGGAGGCCATGGAGGAGGAAGCACAAGGGGGAGAACCTCTCCTCCTCTCTCTCGGTGGCACCGGAGTGCCATCAGGAGGGGGATCATCGCCGCGGTGATCGTCTTCATCAACATCACCATCATCATCACCATCCTCATCTCTTTTATGTGGTCCACTCTCCCGCACCCCGCTGTAATCCCTACTTGAACATGGTGCTTTATGCCGCATATTATGATCCAATGATGTGTTGCCATCCTATGATGTTTTGAGTAGATAGCCTTTGTCTTTGGGTTGATTGATGATCTAGATTGGTATGAGTTGTATGTTTTACTCTGGTGCTGTCCTATGGTGCCCTTCGTGTCGCGCTAGCGTGAGGGATTCCCGTTGTAGGGTGTTGCAATACATTCATGATTCGCTTATAGTGGGTTGATGAGTGACTGAAACACAAACCCGAGTAAGGGGGTTGTTGCGTGTGGGAATAAAGAGGACTTGAAGCTTTAATGCTATGCTTGGGTTTTACCTTAATGATCTTTAGTAGTTGCGGATGCTTGCTAGAGTTCCAATCATAAGTGCATATGATCCAAGTAGAGAAATTATGTTAGCTTATGCCTCTCCCTCATATGAAACTGCAATAGTGATTACCGGTCTTGTTAACAATTTCCTAGGACAATTCTGTACCCCGATCCACCATTATTTCACACTTGCTATTTATAATATTTAGCAATATATTCTAAATTTATGATAACAGCACCTACTTTTATATTTTATCTCTCCGATATCATACAAAGTTATCCTCTTCATACCCACAACATAGTTTTCTCGTTGCTAGTTGGAAGCAAACGTTCGGTGTACGTAGAGTCGTATCAGTGGCAGATATGGCTTGAGAGAATATTTATCTTACATTTAGCTCCTTGTCGGTTCGACACTCCATACTTATCACTTCCACCTTTGGAAATTGCTACGATGATTCCTTGCACTTGGGGATTATCAAGCTCTTTTCTGGCGCCGTTGCCGGGGAGCAATAGCGTGGGGTTGATATTCTCGTGTATGCTTGTTTGCTTTCTTCACTAAGTAGAATATATTTTTTATTTTTTGTTTCTGTTTAGTTGTGGGTGAAACATAATTTTTTTTAAAGAATGAAAATACCAAAAAAAAATACTTGCCTCTCATGCCTAAAAAGTTTTTCAAAAAGAGAAGTGATTGGAAAGTTATGCATTGAAGAAGTGACGGTCGACCTTGAGCACTTGTGTTCATGCTCACAGAAACAATGAAGAATTTTTCATGGAAGTTTCTCTGTAAATAATTATCCCCTTATATATATATCCATTGTATTATAAAAATAATGTGCCGAGCTTTGGTTTTAGGATGATTAGATTGCTTGTTTACTATGTGCAGAACAAAAACAGAAACTTTGGCTGTAGCGCGTGATTTTACATTTTTTACTGGAAAGTCAAATGGGTCTGAAACTTTTTGCACTTTACTTCTGTACAAATTTTTCAAAGTTTCAAATTTATTTCATAATTTTTGGAGTTACAGAAGTTTACTAAACCTTCAGATTACTACAGAGTGTCCAGTTTTAGACATATTCTGTTTTTCGTGTGTTGTTTGCTTATTTTGATGAATCTATGGGTAGTATCGGGGCGTATGAACCATGGTGAAGTTGGAATACAGCAGATATAGTTCTAATATGAAATTTTAATGAGTTTTCAACAGTACCTAAAGGTAGTGATTTGATTTATTATACTAACGGATCTCACAAAGTTTTTGTTAAAGTTTTTTGTGGATGAAGTGTTCGAAGAACGAGGAGTTACCGATGTGATAAGAATAAAGAGAGGAAAGAGCTCAAGCTTTGGGATGCCCAAGGCACTCCAAGTAAATATTCTAAGGATACTCAAGCATCTAAGCTTGGGGATGCCCCGGTTGGCATCCCATCTTTCTTCTTCAACAATTATCGGTATACCTCGGTTTTTTGTTTCGTTCACATGATTTGTGTCCTTTGATTTTTTGTTATTTCTTTATGAACCATGCTAGTATGAGATAGCCCTTCATTGATTTATAGAACTCTTCATGTGCTTCACATATATCTTTTAAGTATGATCTTATAGAATTGCTCTTTGTGCTTCACTTAAATCTTTTGAGTATGGTTTTATAGGATGCTTCGTGTGCTTCACTCATACATTTTGAGCTTGGACATTGGTTAATTTATATTAATTGTAGAATGATCCATGAACTTCACTTATATATTTTGGAGTATGAAGAATACTATCATCTAAAGTGGGTTTGGAAGAGTGTCAACTTTAGGAACTAGTGATCCCGCCATTCCGAATGAGGAGAATTTTGCTTATGTGGAGAGTAGTAAAATTTCTATGCTCGTAGATCATAAAAAGAATGCTTTTATGTGATGGTAATATTGTTGAACTCATTCATGATGCTACTGAAAATTATTATGAGGGAGGAATACATGCTTGTAGGAGTGCAATAATATCAAGTTTTCCTCTATATGTGCATAAAGTTTTGAAGTTATACTTGTTTTGCCTTCCTATGCTAGTTGATTCTTGTTCCTATAAATTATGTGCTCACAAAATCCCTAAGCATAGAAAGTGGGTTAGATTTAAATATGCTAGTCATATTCTTCATGATGCTCTCTTTATGTTTCAATTCTTATCTTTTATGTGAGCATCATTGAAATCATCATGCCTAGCTAAAAGGCATTAAAGAAAAGCGCTTGTTGGGAGACAACCCAATATTTAACCTTACTGTTTTTGTGTGTTACATGATTAAGATACTGTAGTAATCATGTTTTATAGCTTTTGTTTCAATGAAGTGCCAAGTAAGACCTTTGGGAAGACTTGGGTGAAAGTTAATGTGATCTTGCTGTAAAAACAGAAACTTTGCGCTCACGAGATTAGCTGCCGTTTTTTACAGAAGAGTGCGTTGCTCCTGATTCTTTTTGAAGAAGATTAATAGACAAATTCCTCACGTCCACAAATTTATTTCATAATTTTTTGAGTAGCATAAGTATGGTTAGTGTTCAGATCATTACAGACTGTTCTGTTTCTGACAGATTCTGTTTTCATTGCATAGTTTGCTTGTTTTCTAGTTTCTATGGCTTATATTTCTCAATATAAATTGTAGAAATGATATGGTACAGTAGGAATTGTGTGAGAATAATTATGAACCTTGTCTTTGACAGTACCAAAGTGAATGGTTTACTCTTTATCATACTAACCTATCTCACGAAGTTCCGTTAAGTTTTGTGTGATTGAAGTTTTCAAGCTTTGGGTGAGATATCGATATGAGGAGAATAAGGAGTGGAAAGACCCTAAGATTGGGGATGCACGAGACACACCAAGGTAATATTCAAGGAAGACTCAAGTGCCTAAGCTTGGGGATGCCCCGGAAGGCATCCCCTCTCTCGTCTTCAAAACTATCGGTATACCTTACTCGGAGCTATATTTTTATTCGTCACATGATATGTGTTTTTCTTGGAGCGTATTTTCAATTTTACTTGCTGTTTGAATAAAATCATTGGATCTGAATTATTAAATGAAAAATAATCCTCCCATGGCTAGTTAATTATTTGACTACTCAGTGTCCTTCACTATTATCTTTTGGAGTAGTTTGTCATTTACTCACATGCTTCACGTATATCCTATGAGTAAATGGTTGAATAATTGAATATCATAAATCTGAATTTATATATGTTTCATATGCTTATACCACGGGGAGTAATGACTTCACATAGAATAAGTATATGTAGTAAACTTATTGGAAGTTAGCAAACATAGAATTGGTCACTTGAACAATTCATGAAAGAATATTGAAGGAAGAGAGATTTCACATATAAATATACTATCTTGGACATATTTTGTAATTGTGAGCACTCATTAAAATATGACATGCTAAAAGGTTGATGTCGGACAAGGAAGACAACGTAATGGGTTATGTTTTCTTATATCCGAAATAAAGTATATTTTCTTGGATCATCCAACATGTTGAGCTTGCTTCTCCCCCTCATGCTAGCCAAATTCTTTGCACCAAGTAGAGATACTACTTGTGGTTCCAAACATTCCTTAAACCAGTTTTGCCATGAGAGTCCACCATACCTACCTATGGATTGAGTAAGATCCTTCAAGTAAGTTGTCATCGGTGCATGCAATAAAAATTTCCCTCTAAATATGTATGATCTATTAATGTGGAGAAAATAAGCTTTATACGATCCTGTGATGTGGAAGAAATAAAAACGATGGACTGCATAATAAAGGTCCATATCACAAGTGGCAATATAAAGTGACGTTCTTTAGCATTAAGATTTTGTGCATCCAACCATAAAAGCGCATGACAACCTCTGCTTCCCTCTGTGAAGGGCCTATCTTTTACTTTTATCTTCTACCTTATGCAGAAGTCATGGTGATCTTCATCTTTTCTTTTTTACATTTTATCCTTTAGCAAGCACATTGTGTTGGAAAGATCCTGATATATATATATATATATATATATATATATATATATATATATATATATATATATATCCAATTGGATGTAAGTTATCATGAACTATTATTGTTGACATTACCCTTTAGGTAAAAGTTGGGAGGCGAATCTATAAGCCCCTATCTTTCTCTGTGTCCGATTAAACTTTGAACCCATAAATATCACATGAGTGTTAGCAATTGTGAAAGACTAAATGATAGTCGAGTATGTGGAGTTTGCTAAATCAAAGCTCTGACATAGACCCTTCCTGAAAATAAGATGAATTGCAATTGTTTGATGACTGAGAATATAGTTTGTTAGTTTCAAGAGAGTTTATGATCTATACTTTAACATGTGAATAACTTGTTACTTGATCATGAAAAGTTTTATGAAAATGAGCTGTTGTTATGATATATAATGATGCTAGAAAAAGTGATTGGAACTATCATTGATGAAACTTATGCACTTGCTAGCATTCACACTTCATAAGTTATTTCTTTTATCATTTACCTACTCGAGGACGAGCAGGAATTAAGCTTGGGGATTCTGATACGTCTCCAATGTATCTATAATTTATGAAGTATCCATGCTATTATATTATCAACCTTGGATGTTTTATATGCATTTATATGCTATTTTATATGGTTTTTGGGACTAACCTATTAACCTAGAGCCAAGTGCCAGTTTCTTTTTTTCCTTGTTTTTGAGTTTTACAGAAAAGGAATATCAAACGGAGTCCAATTGATGTGCCAATTTTTGATGATTTTTTATTGACCAAAAGAAGAACCCGGAGTAAAAGAGTTGGGCCAGGAGAGTCCCGAGGCATCCACGAGGGTGGGGGCGCCCCCCTAGGCATGTGGGCCTGCCACGTGGACGCCTCGGGCACCTCCTTGATGTGAGACCGACGCCAAAAAATCCTATAAATACAGAAACCTCGGAAAATTAACCTAGATCGGGAGTTCCGCTGCCAGGAGCCTCCGTAGCCACCGAAAACCAATCTAGGCCCGATCTAGCACCCTGTCGGAGGGGGCCATCATCATCGGAGGGCATGGAGTAGGATCCCGGAGGGGCCATCATCACCATGAAGGCCAAGGACCAGAGGGAGAACCTCTCCCCATCTAGGGGGAGGCCATAGAGGAGGAAGCACAAGGGGGAGAACCTCTCCTCCTCTCTCTCGGTGGCACCGGAGTGCCATCAGGAGGGGGATCATCGCCGCGGTGATCGTCTTCATCAACATCACCATCATCATCACCATCCTCATCTCTTTTATGTGGTCCACTCTCCCGCACCCCACTGTAATCCCTACTTGAACATGGTGCTTTATGCCGCATATTATGATCCAATGATGTGTTGCCATCCTATGATGTTTTGAGTAGATATCCTTTGTCTTTGGGTTGATTGATGATCTAGATTGGTATGAGTTGTATGTTTTACTCTGGTGCTGTCCTATGGTGCCCTTCGTGTCGCGCAAGCGTGAGGGATTCCTGTTGTAGGGTGTTGCAATACATTCATGATTCGCTTATAGTGGGTTGGTGAGTGACTGAAACACAAACCCGAGTAAGGGGGTTGTTGCGTGTGGGAATAAAGAGGACTTGAAGCTTTAATGCTATGCTTGGGTTTTACCTTAATGATCTTTAGTAGTTGCGGATGCTTGCTAGAGTTCCAATCATAAGTGCATATGATCCAAGTAGAGAAAGTATGTTAGCTTATGCCTCTCCCTCATATGAAACTGCAATAGTGATTACCGGTCTTGTTAACAATTTCCTAGGACAATTTCGCACCCCGATCCACCATTATTCCACACTCGCTATTTATAATATTTTGTAATATATTCTAACTTTATGATAACATCACCTACTTTTGTATTTTAGCTCTCTGATATCATACAAAGTTATCCTCTTCATACCCACAACATAGTTTTATTTCTCGTTGCTAGTTGTAAGCAAACGTTCGGGTACGTAGAGTCGTATCAGTGGCAGATAGGGCTTGAGAGAATATTGATCTTGCCTTTAACTCCTTGTGGGTTCGACACTCCATACTTATCACTTCAACCTTTGGAAATTGCTACGATGATTCCTTGCACTTGCGGATTATCAGGCCCCGCTTTCTCTCTCGCGGGCCCTGTCAGACTCAGTGATAAGGGTAGCAAATAGCTTCCGGGACCCCACCGCATGGACCCGCTCGCCACCCTCAAAGAGGCGATGGAGAGGAACGCGCGGGAGGTGCGCGGGGATCAAGAGGCCGCGGCCCGGGAGAAGGCAGAGGCCGACGCGGCGGCCAAGGCTCTGGCCGACGCGACGACCAAGGAGCGGGCAGACGCGGCCGCCAAGGCGCAGGCGGAGGAGGCGTCCCGCAGCGGGGCTCTAGAGCCCACCGTCCCGCAGCACATGGAGCCACATGCGCCAGAGGGCCAGGCGCCGACTGGAGGAGTCGGTGACGACCAGCCGGCCCAGGAGAGGGAAGGAGGAGGCCCCGTCATCTTGGAAGCGTAGGCGCCTCCCCACACGCCGACTGCCGACGCGCCGGGTAGTCGGCCTGAGGCGCCACTGGTGCCGCCGTCTAGCGGCGAACTGGTGGTGGGGCCGACTCCTGCGACTCGTTCTCCAGTGCGCCGGCGTCCGGAGAAGGCGGTCTCAGCGCCGCGGCCATTGGAGATCGGGGCCGCCAGCTCGTCGGCCCCTGACACCAAGGCCACCAGTGTCTCCCCATCGGGTTGGACATCTGGTGGCTGCACATGCGTCTTGAACGTAGCTGCGCAAGATGTCCAGGCCCAGTTCAACGCCCAAGGCGCCACTCTCCAGCAATACACGCAGGAGTTCTTAGCTACGCGGGCGGCCGTCCGGGTATGTTTCTTGCTTCTTGTTTTGTTTCTTGCAATCTTCCGTGGGGGTGCCCCAGCGCACCCACTAGGTGTAGCCCCCGAGTTTCGGACCGGCTGCTGAGCGGGCAGTTCGGTACTTCAAGTTAGTTCCGAGTGCTGACTTGTCTTTTCCTTTTGTTGCTTCCGTTGCAGGACTATCACAACATCCACGTAGCCGCCTACAACTCCCAGATCCAAGAGCTGGCTAAGCGGACTGCTGACCTGAACCAGAGCCGGGTAAGTGTTCTATCTTTCTTCTCGCGGGGGCGCGTTAGCGCACCCGTTGGGTGTAGCCCCCGAGATTCGGGATGACTGCTGAGCAGTCAAGCCGGATCTCCCGGCAACTACTTATTTTTTGGTATTGAATTTTTCCTTTGTCTTTGCAGAAGCCGCCGTAGATCTACCGAAGCGCCTGGGCGTGGTTGAGTCCGAGCTCCACACCAAGGAGCAGGAGCGCAGCCGAGCCGCCAAGGAGTGCGACCGCCTGACCAAGGAGCTGACGGACCAGGCAGAGCGGCACAAGACGAAGCTCCAAAAGCTGAAGGATAGCGAGGCTCACCTCCAGGCCGAGTTCGAGACTCAGCGCTCGAACTGGGCCGAGAAGGAGAATTTCCTGGCCTCTGGCTACGGCGAAATCGAGGACATGATCGACGGTAAGTTATTTCTTCTTCTGAGTAGCTGCCGACTATTGCGGGAGCCAGCTTCTGGCTTCTGCTTTTTTTTGACATCTCTTCTTGTGCAGAATACTTTCCCGGCTACTCCATCACCGTCAGTCAGGCCATCGAGGCGCGACCCGATCAGGGGAGGAGGGCAGGCATTGACATTCCGCCGAACGCTTCCCGCAATCTTGGCGAGCACCTTTTGGCCGTCAAGACGTGCCTGCAGCCGGCTCATCGGATGCTCCGCCGTCTGTAGCGCATCGGGGCTCAGGTACTGTCCGCCCTCTGACCAGAGGCTCAGGTGCCATAAACCCCTAGCCGGACTGCCGACTGGCTGGAGATAGCAGTCGGCCGCTTCGAGGCTTGGAAGGGCGCCGCGGCTCGGGCTGGCACCAGGACGACCTTGGAGTTCTTCAAGGCATGGTATCTAGGCCTAGACCTGGCCCAACTGGCCACCTTCCGGCAGGAGGCCGCGCCGGAGCTGGCGGCAGCGAGCAGGGCGCTTACTCAATGCGCGGTGGTGATCGCCAGTATGCAAACACCACCATTTTCATCCCCGAGCTGGACGAGGAGGGCGCTGAGGTGGCGCCCAACTGGTTCGGGATGAACCCGGAGGATGAGGAAGACTCGGTAGAAGAGATCACCTCCAGCGACGAGGGCGAGGACAAGGAGGACGAGGACGACAAAGATGACACACAGAACAACACAGCGGACGACTAGTCTCAGCCCGACCAAGTCTCAACCAACGAGTCACGTGTCAGCGTGCCGACTACTGCTGGTGCCGACCAGGCCGAGACCCACCAGTCGGCTGCTCCACCACCTGGTGCCTCTGCGTCTGCCGACCCGTCGGATCCGCGTGCTGCTCCTATGGCCTAGGCGGCCAATTTATCTTTCTTCCTTGTTCTTGTAATCTATCGAACAAGTTAAATTCACGCAATTCCACCCACTGGGGGTGTATCTTCAAACTCTGTTGAATGCTGGCCGGGGGCCTTTTTGCTTATGTAGACTAATTTATTCGCACAAGTCTGTGCTCTGCCAAGTTCCACTTTTGTCTTGCTTTTCTTTTCTGTTTTGGCTTTTTCCTTTGCCATCTTCCTTTGGTTGCCGCCCTACCAGCCGGACAGCCGCGCTGCGGTCTATGGTTGGGTCAGGGACTTAGTAGTTTTTAGGATAGACAAGTACTTTGGCCGCTTAGAATGTAGCAATTTAAGTGAGAAGTCGGCTGGCCGGCTGCTCAACAGCCGGACGGTGAGGCAAGGAGCCGGCTTGGCCTATGCTGATGTTTTTTCCTTAGTCATTTTTCGTGTGGACACCGTTTCCTACCTCTAGCTCTTGCCAGCCGGACAGTCGCTCTGTGAGCTATGGCTTAAGGCAAGAGAGGGCTTAGATGTCGGCACACTACTTATTTGACTGCAGGTAGTATCAACATAGGACAAGGCGGTAAGCCCCCGGGCTGACTGGTCGGACCCGGTGCCATGTGAAGGAAAGAATAGATACATTCATAGGCATAATCTTATCATATAGGGTAGCCCCCGAGCGCTCCTCGAGGGACCCGATGTCTTTGATCTTAATACAAAAGGTAGCCTAGTACATACTACATTAACTGTAAAATCTTCGGATGAGATTTGTGTTCCATGGGCACTCCGTCTCCTTGCCAAAATTGTCCCTCTTGCGCGCCCTAGGCTTATGCGTGTCGATGAGGTAGTAGGAGTTGTTGCCCAAGGCTTTGCTGATGACAAAAGGGCCCTCCCACGGGGCCGAGAGCTTGTGCTGGATGGTTGTACGCTGGATCAGATGGAGCACAAGGCCCCCCTCTCGGAAGGATTGAGGCCTGACCTTCCGACTATGGTAGCGGCGCAGGCCCTGCTAGTAGATGGCGGAGCGGCTGAGTGCTAGCAGCTAGCCCTCTTCCAGCAAGTCGACGTCGTCTTCTCGTGCTTCCCTCGCCACCGCCTCCGTGTACATGGTGACGCAAGGTGAGTCAAACTCAATGTTAGTTAGGATGATGGCCTCGGACCCGTACACGAGGAAGAAGGGAGTGAAGCCGGTTGATTTGTTCGGCGTGGTCCCGAGACTCCAGAGGACGGCCAGCAGCTCGTCGATCTAGCAGCCGGCCAAGCGCTCTAGCGGCTCGACCAATTGAAGCTTGATGCCGGACAAGATGAGGCCGTTTGCTCGCTCGACTTGGTCGTTTGACTGCGGATGGGCAACGGACGCTAAGTCCAGTCGGATGCCCTGCGTCGCACATAAACAGGCCAAGGCGCCTTTGGCAAAGTTTGTGCCGTTGTCGGTGATGATGTTGTGTGGTACACCATACCGGACAGTGATGTCTGCGATGAAAGTCACAACGGTCGAACCATTCAGCTTCTTGATTGGCTTCGCTTCAATCCACTTGGTGAATTTTTCCACGGCGACAAGCAGATGGGTCATGTCGCTGCGTGCTGTCTTGAATGGGCCCACCATGTCCAGCCCCTAGATGGCGAAAGTCCAAGTGATGGGGATGTTCTTGAGTGCAGAAGCCGATAGGTGTTGCTTGGAGCTGAAACATTGGCATCCGTTGCAGTTCTTGACCAAGTCCTTGGCGTCGTCCAAAGTAGTCGGCCAGAAGAAATCGTGGCAGAAAGCTTTGGCGACAAGGGATCTGGAGGACGCATGGTGGCCGCACTCGCCTTGATGGATATCTCCAAGGATTGCTTTGCCCTTTTCTGGCTCTATGCAGTGTTGGAACACGCTAGTCACACTACGTGCGACGAGCTCTCTGTTGACTATTGTGTAGGTTGCTGCCCGGTGTTGCACCTGTCGGGCCAAAATCTCGTCGGTTGGTAGCTCTCCACTCACTGGGAAGTTGAGGATGGGCTGCTCCCATGATGGTGCTTCTACCACTGTCATCACGGCCACTGGTACCAGTGCGGTTTGGTTGGGAGACAGCGGGTTGGAGTCGACCGCCGCTCGCTGCGTTGTTGGAGTCCCCGGGCCGCCTGCGGCAGCCCCCGGGCCAGGTTCTAACGTCCCCAGACCGGATGCGACTGCTGCAGTCCCCGAGCCACCTGTCGAAGTCCTCGGGTTGGCTGCTGCAGCCCCCGGGCCGGGTGCAACTGCTGGAGTCCCCGAGGCGCCTGCCGAAGTCCCCGGGCCAGCTGCTACAGCCCCTGAGCCCGATCGGACTGTTCCGGGAGCATCCGGCACAAAGATGGACTCTGATTTTGGCAAAGGCTTGACACACGGCTTGCGGAGACACTGGAGGGAGACGCCGGCTGGTATTGCCTTCCTGGTGGAGCCGATCCGTGCCAGGGCATTTGCTTGCTCGTTGTCGGCCCGTGGCACGTGAAGGAACTCACACCCGTCAAAATATCCGCTGCTCTGCTTGACGAGGAAGCGGTAGCTCGCCATGTTTGCATGCTTGGCGTCCTAGTCACCAGACGACTGCTGGACCATCAAGTCCGAGTCGCCGTAGCACAGCACTTGGCGGATGCCAATTTCTTTGGCCTGTCGGAGCCCGTGGCCGAGTGCCTCGTACTCGGCCACATTGTTGGAGGCAGCAAAGTTAATTTGCAATGTGTACTTGAGCTTGTCGCCCTTGGGAGAAGTGAGTCTGATTCCGGCTCCCAGACCGGTGCGCATCTTCGAGCCATCAAAGTGCATCCGCCAATGAGAGGAGTCCGGTGATGGCCGTGTCCCTCTCCTCCATCAGCTCCGAGATCTCCTTCTTCAGCCCCTCCAGCTCCAGCTCCAGCTTCTCCACCTTGCCGTCTTGGTCCAGGGCCAGAGCATCAAGTGTGTCTTTGTGCTTCTCCTCCAGCTCCTAGGTCCGCCGCGTCACGATCTTCCCGATTTCCTCGTCCTTGCCGCGGAGCATGGCGGCAAGCGCCTACTCACGGGCAACGAGGTCCTCCTCTTGAGTGTCCAGCAGAGCTTTCTGCTGCCTCCGGTCAGCTTCGTCCTTGGCGGCCTGTTCCTTCGCCGCCTCTTGGGCCTTCTCGATGTTGGCCTGCTTTAGGAGGAGCTCTCGCTTGCGCTCGTCCAGCTCACCCTGTGCGGTCCTCAGTTCCTCCCAGGCCTCGCCGAACCAGACTTGTGTCTGGGCGATGCGCTCCTGAAAATCCACATCCGCCTTGTCCACAGCCGCCATCTTGGAGTTCAGCTTATCCTGGCGGGCACGGTGGAGCACCTCAAGGTTCTGGAAATTGGTGCTCATGGCCCGGAGGAGCTGCTCCTCTTGGGACCAACTGTTGTTGGCGCTCGGTTCATCAACAACCTGGAGCCCAGCGGCGGCGAGGGCCTCATCGTCGAAAACCTCCCCTTCGGCTGGCACTCTAGTGCTTGCCATCCCCGGGAGGTTGATGAACAAATCATCACCCACCTTCAAGTGCTTGCCGGGGGCGGCGACTGCGGGGGAGGAAGGTTGGTCATCGGCCACCCCCTCCCCGGCGGGCTCCTTGGCGGCCTCCTCGGTAGCGGCCTTGCCGGCCTCCCCGGTGGGCCCCTTGGCGGCCTCCTCAGCGGCACCCTTGATGGCCTCCACGGCAGCAGCCTCGCCGGGCTCCCCGGTAGGCCCCTTTCCGGCCTCCTCGGTAGCAGACTTGGTGGCTTCCTCAGCCGCGATCCTGGTGGCCTCGGCTTCGACATCCTTGGCGACCTCCTCGATGACGGCGTCGACGTCCACCTGGTCCGTTAAAGGAGGGTCTGGAAACCAGAAAGGAGAATGAAGCGGGGCCAAAATCAAAGTTCAGATCAAAGAAACAAGAGAACACCGCGTAGCAGAGATGGCGGGGGACGGGAGCCAGGCAGCTTACCCGTGCCGAGCTGAGGAGAAGTGGTTCCCTCCCCGCCAACATTCGTTGCCGGGGCGGAGCCGCCAGTACCCATGCTTGCCTCCTCCTCCTCCATTCTTTTGGGCTCGGCGGAAGGTGCCCTAGCCGGTGACGCCCCTCTGGCTGGTGTGGTCGATGGGGGCGGCGTGTCGAGGGTGGCCCTCAGCGGCTCCTCGTGTTGCCGCTCTCCTCCTGCGAACCCGGCAAGGTCAGCACCAAGGATGCACCCTCCCAACACCCGTCGACGGGAGAGTGAATAATGAACTCACGCTAGGGACCAAAGCGGGGGCTGCACCGAGGGCTATTGTCCGGGCTGATCACCACCAACGCCGGCGTGGGTGGAGCGCTCGCCAGGGGCTGGACACCCGTCGAAGCCTTGGCTCTCTTCGCCACCCTCTAGGCTAGCGTCTCTGTGTCACTGCAAAGATAAGATCAAGTCAGGGAAAGATGGCACGCGCAGAGGGTCAGGAAATGATGAGGGGCAAGATGCTTACTTGTCCTCCTCCACTGGCCTCCTCTTCCTCTTCGGGCTAAAGGACCCAAGGTCTCGGCCTCCGGGGCGGCGCCCGCAAGAGGGGGAGGAGGGGATGGGGTCCTATGCCCCTTGGATGAGGAAGAGGCGGCGGCCATGACTTTCTTCGCTGTCGTAGCCCTCGTCTGGTGCATGGGTTGCGCCTGGGCTTGTCGCCGCTTCGTGGCCCTGCCAGGCCGGACCGGCTCGCCGGAGCTAGCCCTTCGCAGGATGCATTTCCTCCCTGAGGCCGAGGAGTCATCCGCCTCGGTCTCCTCTTCGGCCGACTCCTCAATCACTTCTTCAACGAGGGGAACCTCAGCGTCGCTGGGTTCCCCAGCAGACCCCGTCCACTCGGCGAACTCTTTCTCTTTTGCGGCCATGTCGGCCTCGTCCTCCACGGTGTCGAGGCTGTCGGCCTCCTCGGCAAGTGCTGCCTCGATCGCTTCTTCAACGAGGGGAACCTCAGCGCCGCTGGATTCCCCGGTAGACCCCATCCACTCGGCGAACTCTTTCTCTTTTGCGGCCATGTGGGCCTCGTCCTCCACGGTGCCGAGGCTGTCGGCCTCCTCGGCAAGTGCTGCCTCCTCCGCCCTAGTGGCAATGTATGCTAGCTCTTCCTCGGTGGTGTCGCGAATGAGCCGTGGCTTTTCGTGAACATACCTCTCCGACAAGTTGTCAAAGAATGCCTGCACCAGCTCCGCCGTTGGCTCAACCCAGGTCGGATCGAGGCCGTGCCCATTGAAAATCGGCATCATGGCGATGATGGCGGTCTGGCAAGAGTTGTTGCTCAACAGGACCACTCCCGCTGGCAACCCGAATAGAGACTTGCTGGTCTTCTCAGCCTTGCCGGTCCTCTCGACCCCGCTGACCTCATCAACCTTGAGCTCAAAAAGCCTCTGGCAAAGATGAGCATGCTACACCACCGTGAAGTTGTGGTTCAGGCCGGGGCGGAGCCTCATGATATCAGCCGAGTTCCTGAAATCCCAGGCCGGCCTCCCCTTATTATGCAGCGGAGCAATCCGGCGGTGGATGAAGTCATCCCCGATCATCTCGAGAGTGAGCCCGGCCGAGGTGAGGCGATGGATCCTGGTGATGGCAACAGTGAGCTTCTCGTCGTCGGCGTCGAGCTTGCCCCAGTCCTTGTTGTGGACCAGCGGCCTCCAACGGACCTGGCAGAACTCCTGCGGATCTGTCTCCTCGATCCAGCACCACCGGCCCCGCCACTCATCCCACCTCTCCTTCTAGGCACCCTCCGGGTACGTGCCCCTATTCTGGGTCCTTGGGATCCAGGTGATGCAACCAGAGATGGCACCCCCTGGCTGGATGTGAGGGGTGAAGTAATGGCGGAAGAGCGTCGTGCTAGGGTGCACTCCGGGGAAGCCCTCACAAAGGTGGGCAAAGAAGGCCATACACGCCACATCATTCGGCGTGAAGTCCAGAAGGTGGAAGCCGTAGGTGTGCATGATGTCGTTGAAGAAATATGAGAAAGGGGGGCAGAGCCCGCAGGAGAAATAGTCGACAAAGAAAGGATACCGCTTCGGACCGGCCTTGGCGAAGGAGGCCGGGATGATGCGCGTGGCGGGATGCCCTGACGTCTCCCTTCCCCACAGGGGCATGAACTTCTCCTTGAGGGTGAGCGCGTCGACCGTCGAGGTGAAGAGGGCGTACTAGGTCCGCATCTCTACCAACTCACTCTCCGACGCCTCCTTCCCTCCGGCATCCTTGGCCGCTCCTTTGCCCTTGCCTGACTTGGGCGCCATGGCGGCTGAGAGTGGGTGAGGGATCAAGAGCAATGGGGTGCGGTGGCGGCGAGCGGAGGTGAAAGCTTCGATTTGTGCTTGGAGAAAAAGAGGGGGACAGCGGTTCCAAGATTGGAAAAGGCCTGGAGAGTAAATGAGCAGTGCCCCTGCAGTTTTCCCTTTTTTATGGGGAATACGCGGGATGCCTCTTTACTATTCACCACAAGGTGACGCAACGCGCTGCGACCGTTCCATGCACGACCCCCATGGCACGCACTCAATGCGGGTCATGGGGAAGCGCAACTGGCAAAGAAATTACCACAGTTAAAACTCTGCCACGCATGCACGCGCACCGTTCTGGACCTGGCCCAACAACGCTTCGCGCTTATGTGTGGCCCAGGCCCGGGGGCTCCTGTCGGTGTACAAAAGTAGGGGCCTTTCTGTACCCCTTTACTTGTGCACGGGTAGTCGTAGCCACACCTACGACCATGCTTGGCGTGGCAGAGGAAGGAAAGATACGAGGCTACTGAGGCAGCACTCAAATCAGAGGCATGAAGAGCAAAGGGGCAAGATGGATCTCCCCCGGCAACACCCTTGCCGAGGCATCCTACATAGCCCCGGCAAGAGCCTTGCCGGGGCAATTCGCCGCACACCAGCGAGGCCGCCACCCTTGAGCCTAAGAGCTTTGAAACCATCGATAACGTCAAGATGAAGACTCGAGGGTGCCCACGTGGTGGCATGCAGTCTTTGTGAAGACCAAGGGCCTGCGAGCCTAGATAAGAACTAGAAGACAAAGACCCCTTGCAAGATCCTTGCCGGGGATAGATGAAGACCCCGGCAAGATCCTTGCCGGTGACGATCATGAGGCCCCGGCAAGACCCTTGCCAGGAGCATCTGCGGGGCGACGGCTAGGCCCACACCCACCAATGTCTCGCTACCTCGTGGTCGTTCTAACCTGGCAACCAGCCAGCCAACTAGGCAAGCGCTTGCGTGGTAGCATGCAGCTTCTAGGTCAACTAGTCAAGCACCCGCGTGGTGGCATGCAGATCTTCGTGAAGACCCTGTCACCGCACTAGCTCAGTAACCAGCCAGCCAGCATGGCACTGCATGCCTTGTCGGCTTGGACGCGCGTCGAAGCAAGGCGAGGCGGCGACGGACGGGACGAGCTTCGTTGCCATCCCCGATAAATCAAGAGGGCACGTCGGCAGCGCATTAAATGTGTTTGTCCTACGGTGCCAGGCGATAAACTTGTACACTGTAGATACTTTCCACCTCCTGTGTGCCACTGTGGCGACCCCATTGACATATAAAAGGAGGCCCGAGGCATACTGTGGAAGGATTTCAGACTTTTTGGACTGGGCTTGCACTGCAGCTAGTTCAAGAACTCAAGAACACCAAATAAACACAGACAAGCGGGACTAGAGTTTTACACATCGTTTGCGGCCCGAACCTGGGTAAAAATCCCCTCGCGTTGATCTTTTAGACCTGCTCTTTGCGCAGCTCCACACCCCGCCAACCGTAGAAAGGGATTACCTGGGATCCCATAGGTGTCATTTCCCCGACAACCATCTTCATGGCATCATGAAAACTTCGGCACTACTTCCAGGAGTGTTTGGTAACCATGGCACCTGACGTCTCATTAAGTGTCATAATTAATAACAGGGATGCAACAGGGCGTATAACCAAGTGGGACATAGAGCTCCTACATTTTAAAATCATCTATAAACCACGCTGGGCCATTAAATCCCAGGCGCTGACCAACTTTCTGGCTGAATGGACGGAGGCCGAGCTCCCCCGGGAATACAACATTCGCATTGGACCATGTATTCCGATGGTACTAAAATGCTCGCTGGCCTAGGGGCCTGCATTGTGCTCACATTGCCCACGGGAGACAACATCTGATACGTGCTACAAATCATGTACACAAACTCCAAAAATGCGGCAGAATACGAAGCCCTCTTACACGGTCTCCGAATAGTATTCTCCATGGGTGTTAAATGCCTGGAGGTTCGAGGCGATTCCATCCTCACCATCTCACAAGTCAACGGTGATTTCGACGCCAAAGATCCGAAGATGACAGCTTACTGGATGCCGTAATAAAGATATCGACTTAGTTTGAGGGGATGAAATTGCATATACACGCGATAGCAACCAGGCCACACACATCCTTGCCCGACTGGGTGCCAAACAGGAAAAAGGTCCCGGACAACACCTTCCTCGAGTGGCTTTTCAAGCCATCTGTAGTCTGGCTAGATAGCAAGGGCACGCTAGAGTTAAGCGATGTCGGGCAGCACACCCCGCCTGAAGACGACGAGGCCATCATAGGAAGGTCAGCGGTCCAGGGAATTGCATCTGCACATGAAGTCATGGCAGTAATTGCACCATGGACCGAGCTGCTCCTCGCGTACCTGCACCGAAAAGAGCTCCCTGACAACCAAACCGACGCACGTCAGATCATAGGCAATCTAAAGCCTACAAGGTTCATGAGGGGGAACTTTATAAAATGAGCACCACAGGCATCCTCCAACGATGCATATCAGAGCAAGAAGGAAGACTCCTGCTTTAGGAGATACACTCTGGCATGAGCGGCCATCATGTCACTGCTCGGAACCTAGTAAGCAAGGCTTTTCGAGTTGGCTTCTATTGGCCTACTACTGGCGATGAGGCCTCGATGTTAGTACATCGTTTCCTAGGATGTCAGGTCTTTGCCAAGCAAAGCCATATGCCCCCACGGCCCTTCGTACCATCCACATCACCTAGCCTTTTGTGGTCCGGGGGATAGATATGGTCAAGCCAATCAAGGGTGGAGCAAGCAAAAACAAATATCTACTCGTAATGGTACATAAATTTACCAAATGGGTCAAAGCAAAGCCAATTACTTTGGCTGAAGCTGTCCTCATCAGATTTATTTCTGGAGTACACTGTTACGGAGCCCCCACAGTCTGATCACGGATAACGGAACAAACTTCATGGCCAAGGAGGTCCAGGCATGGTGCAAAAAATGGGTATCTAGCTCGATTATGTGTCCGTCTACCACCCTCAGTCCAATGGGCGAAGCGAGCCAACAGACTAACCCTTAGCGGCATCAAACCAAGGCTCGTGTGCTCCCTCAAAAAATCCGACTGCAAATGAGTCGAGGAACTTGATTCTGTCATGTGGGGCTTGCGTACTACGCCCAATAGATCCACTAGTTACATGCCATTTTTATGGTATATGGCACGGAGGCAGTCTTCTCCAGCAAAATTATACACGATGCACCTCGGGTATGTATGTATGTATGTATGAAGAGCTCGAAGCCAAGCTTGAATGACAAGTTGCCCTAGATGCTCTCTAAGAGGAGCGTAACATCGCACGGGCAAGTTCCGCCATATATCAACAGCAGGCCCGATGCTACCACGGCAGAGAGGTTCGTGCAAAGGACTTCAATGTCGGTGACCTCGTCATGAGATTACATCCCGAAAAGGAGAAGCACAAACTCTCACCTAAATGGGACGGGTCATTCATCATCGACCAAGTGCTAATTGGAGGAGCCTATCGAATTAGGGATCTAGAGGATGACCGACTAGAGCCTAATGAGGGAGTCCTGGATTAGGGGGTCCTCGGGCGTCCGGACTATGGTACGTGGGCCGGACTGATGGACTTTGAAGATGCAAGACCGAAGACTCTCACCCGTGTCCGGATGGGACTCTCCTTGGCGTCCCAATATGAAGATTCCTTTCTCTGTAACCGACTTTGTACAACCCTAGTCCCCCTTAGTGTCTATATAAACCGGAAGGCTAGGTCCGTAGAAGAGGACAATCATAATCAGGTAGGCTAGACTTCTAGGGTTTTAGCCATTACGATCTCGTGGTAGATCAACTCTTGTAACCCCCATACTCATCAATATTAATCTAGTAGGACATAGGGTTTTACCTCCATCGAGAGGGCCAGAACCTGGGTAAACATTGTGTTCCCTATCTCTTGTTACCATCGACCTCAGACGCACAGTTCAGGACCCCCTACCCGAGATCCGCCGGTTTTGACACCGACATTGGTGCTTTCATTGAGAGTTCTGTTGTGTCGTCGCCAAGAGGTTCGATGGCCCCGTCAATCATCCACAACAACATTGTCCAGGGAGAAACCTTTCTCCCCGGACAGATCTTCGTTTTTGGCGGCTTCACACTGCGGGCCAACTCGCTTGGCCATCTAGAGCAAATCGATAGCTACGCCGCTGGCCATCAGGTCAGATTTGGAAGCTTGAACTACATCGCGGACATCCGCGGAGACTTGATCTTCGAAGGATTCGAAACCGCGACAGTAGCCGCTCCCTATCACCACGATGATCATGGCTTAAATCTGTCATCGAACTACACCCAGGAGATAGAACCTGCAACTGCTCCAGCTCTAAATCCGGAGCAGGTCACGCCATCCGAGGACGGGAGGATCAACCCCGCCATGGAGGCCACAGACTCAGCGGCATTGGAGCCGCACACAGACCCAACCTCAAGTGAGATCTGTGTTGCCAGAACCTCGGACACGTTTCCGGCTACAGGTTCCAAAGCATGTGCGTCCGTGCACGACGAGCTTGACCGGGCATCGATCGTTGAATTCAGCCCCGCGGACATCTTCCGGCACTCGCCTTTAGGATGTGCTAAACTCATTAAAAGCACTCTCCTTAGCAGGGGACTCACGACCGAAGTATATCCGGTTTGAACTGCAGGCTGATGACGAATTTCGCTTCCCCCCCCCCCCCCCACTTAATAGCCACTGTCGAAGACTTAACTGACATGCTCGATTATGGCTCCAACGACATCGACGGTATGGACGACGATGCCGGAGAAGAAGAGGCCCAAAACCCGCCGTTCACCGGATGTTGGACGGCCACTTCCTCGTATGATGTATACATGGTGGATGCACCAAAAGAGGATAGCGGCGATGACAAGGAAGATCCAGTTGAGGATAAACCTCCCAAGATACAACCAAAGCGCCAGCGTCAGCGGCGCCGCTCTAAGTCACGCCGCAGCAAAGACAGCAACACCGACACAGGATAAGACAACACTCCAGATGGTGCTAAAGACAATAAAGACCCCGTTGAGGAAACTTCCAAACAAGATGAACGAGAAGACAGGAAAGTTAGCCCTGGTGAACAGGCCACACACAAAGACTCGGAGGATAGTAATTATCTTCCGCTCTCCGAGGATGAGACGAGCCTCCGCACCGAGGATTTTATCATGCCTGAGGAACCTCTCGAACAGGAGCGCTTCAAGCGCCAGCTAATAGCCACTTCAAGGAGCTTGAAAAATAAATAGCAACAGCTTCAAGCTGATCAAGATCTGCTCAATGATAGATGGACTGATGTCTTGGCAGCCGAGGAATATGGCCTCAAGCACCCAACCAAAAGTGACCCGAAGCGCAAATTGCTACCTCAGTTCGATGACGAGGCGCTGGAGCCTGTACCATCATCGCACAACGCAGCCGACCGACCAGCACGGGGTCGGGATAAAGCGGCAACTCAGGCCGAACACCAGCCTGCCCTACCTCACCATAAAGGCAGAGATAAAATAGCTCGAGGACACACATATGACCTACGACAGGACCTGGACAGTAGAGCAGGTCAGAACATATCGATCTATGGATCACGGGGACGTGCCCCGACATGTGACAATGACTATCTAGCCGGATGCAATAGTCATACTCACGTCCGGGCCGAAAACGGCAGATGGACTCCATCCGAGCTACGTCGCGACGTGGCACGATATAGAGGTGCCGCTCACCCACTTTGCTTCACCGACGAAGTAATGGAGCACAAATTCTGAGAAGGGTTTAAACCCGTAAACATCGAATCATACGATGGGACAACAGACCCTGCAGTATGGATCGAAGATTTTCTTCTTCACATTCATATGGCCCGCGGCGAGGATCTCCACGCCATCAAATACCTCCCACTAAAACTCAAATGACCAGCCCGACACTGGTTGAATAGTCTGCCTGAAAACTCCATCGGCAGCTGGGAGGACTTGGAAGAGGCCTTTCTTGACAACTTTCAAGGTACATATGTTCGACCTCCGGATGCCGATGACTTAAGTCACATAATTCAACAGCCCGGAGAGTCAGCCAGGAAACTCTGGACTAGGTTCTTAACTAAAAAGAACCAGATCATCGAATGCCCGGATGCCGAAGCCTTGGTGGCCTTTAAACACAGCGTCCGGGACGAATGGCTCGCCCGACACCTCGGCCAAGAGAAGCCGAAGACCATGGCAGCCCTTACGGCACTTATGACCCACTTTTGCGCTGGCAAAGATAGCTGGCTAGCCCATAGCAATAACAGTGCAAGTGAACCTGGCACTGCGGAAGCCAAAAATAGCAACGGTAAGCCCTAACGCAACAGGCACAAGCGTTGAAACAACAATGATAATACCAATGATACGGCGGTCAACACCGGATTCAGCGGCTCCAAGTCCGACCAACGGAAGAAGCCGTTCAAAAGGAACAATTTGGGCCCATCCAGCCTGGACCGCATACTCGATCGCCCATGCCAGATAGACAGCACTCCTGACAAACCAACTAATCACACCAATAGAGACTGTTGGGTTTTTAAATAGGCCGACAAGTTAAATGCCGAAAACAAGGAGAAGGGGTCACAAAGTGAGACGATGACAAGGAGCCCCGGCCATCGAACACAGGGGGACAGAAGAAGTTTTCCCCCTCCCCAAGTTAAAACGGTAAATATGATATACACTACCCACATCCCCAAAAGGGAAGGCAAGCGCGCGCTCTAGGACGTCTACGCGATGGAGCCAGTCGCCCCAAAGTTCAACCCATGGTCTTCCTAACCGATCACTTTTGATCGCAGGGACCATCCGACCAGTACCCGTCACGGCGGGTCAGCCGCACTGGTCCTCGACCCAATCATTGATGGATTTCACCTCACGAGAGTCCTCATGGACTGTGGTAGCAGCCTGAACCTGCTCTATCAGGATACAACGCGCAAGATGGACATTAATCCATCAAGAATTAAGCCCACAAAGACTACCTTTAAAGGAGTCATACCAGGTTTAGAGGCCCGTTGTACGGGCTCAATAACACTAGAGGTTGTCTTCGGATCTCTAGACAACTTCCGAAGCGAAGAGCTGATCTTCGATATCGTCCCCTTTCGCAGCGGCTATCATGCACTATTCGAACAAACTGCATTTGCACACTTCAACGTGGTGCCACACTACGCTTATCTTAATCTCAAGATGCCCGGTCCACGCGGTATCATAACAGTCAATGGAAACATGGAATGCTCCCTCCGTACCGAGGAGCACACCGTTGCATTAGCAGCAGAAGTACAGAGCAGCCTCCTCAAGCAGAACCTTAACTCGTCGGTTGAACTCCCGGACACTGTCAAACGAATCTGGACTGCTCTGCAGCAGGACAGCCCAGCTCATCAAGAGCTCGACTAGCAATCCGGCCTCTGTCCCAGTCCCAACCAAGAGGCGGCATTCGTACCGCGCGTACACAACTACGCACTCAAAATACCATGGGCATAGACGGAGGCATATCTATCTTGTGATCCACAATACGGATCGACCGCTCCTAGACACACATACATTCAATTCTTCCTTTTTATCCTTTTTAGGTCTTTCTCCGTAGGTTTCCTCTGACGACCTAATCATTGGTCCTCTCAGCAGGATGGATACACCAAGATGGCAAGAAGCATTGGCGTACAAGGGAATTCTTAGATGGTCTCTTTAACGATCACTCTACCTGTTTTCAGGACCCACACGCAGCTCTCCCTTGGTTGTGGCATGTTAAATAGCCCGGCTGCTTATCGCACCACTTGTACAAATACGCTTTGCCGTATTAATCAAAATATAATGGAAATAGTTTGCGGCCCAACTTCTGCAGAACTAGCTTACTCCCCCTTTTCCTTTTTTCTTTGATGATTTTTCTCAAAGTTGCGACCGTACACTTTGGTACGCTTTAATCTGCCAGGGGCTTCATCGCGACCCACAATATGGCAACAAAGTCTGAACACTTTCTACAACATAGTTCGGCACCCCGAATTTAGCATTATATGCACTCGCTCTGAATCATGTCTTTGGTCAATAGTTGGGTTGCCCGGCTCCTGTGCTTACTACCTTATGTTCCGCTATATCGGCTAGGGTAGTAAAGGGAGAACTACTACGATTGTGTCCTGGCTTATCTGGGTGAGCACCTCAGTAGAGAAAGACGAAAACTGACTGTCATGATGCGGCGAGAGCCGGTCAGCTCTTCGGATGTTTCAAATCTTTCGCGATTTTTTCCGCATTATGCGATGAATCGGCTTTTTACCCGATCAGGTGTTTACAGTACCCTAGTTCGGATACTAGGGGATGCGCCTAAATTTTCATTATAGAACTCCTATGGCTAAGTGAGGGTGATAAAGCCATATAGTCCGATTGCCTGGTTCGTTGCGCTAAACATCTCCTTCAAGGACCAAACAAATTGGATCAAGTGTTTAGATTCCATCCCGAACACCCCCTTACTACCTACGTGGGGGCTGAAGCCGACGACTGGCCAACTCTCAAAATTTCATAAACACGGCCACATAGGAGGTAAAATATTAAACAAACATTATATTACATAGCCGAACTTGTTACAGGGTGAGACAATATTCACTCGAAGATTACACCCTTCATACACTACTCCGCCACAATGCGGGATCCCTCAAGGACTTCGCTAAAATATCGCTCGGGTGTGCGGTACTCCTTGCCCATGGGCGGTCCTTTGGTCGCGAACGTGGCAGCATCCATCTTCGCCCACTGCATCTTGACACGGGAGAAGGCCATCCGCGCACCTTTGATACAAACCGATCGCTTGATGGCGTCAAGCCGAGGGCAGGGGTTGACTAGCCGCTTCACGAGACCGAAGTAGCTGCTGGGGATAACTTCGGCTGGCCACAACCAGACTATCAAGTCCTTCATGGCCAGTTCGGCCACCCTATGCAGTTCGACCAGCTGTTTTAGCTGGTCGCTCAAGGGCACCGGATGTTTTGGCGTAAGGTATTGCGACCAGAATAGCTTCTCCGTCGATCTCCCCTCTCCGGCTCGGAAGAATTCAGTAGCGTCAGAAACGCTGCGCGGCAGATCCGCAAATGCCCCTGGAGAACTCCAAATCCGGGCCAGGAAGAGATATCTCTTCTTCACATACTTGCTTTGCATAATAAAAGCCTTACCCGCCGCGATCTTTTTGGCCTCCTGGATTTCCTGGAGGGCGCCTTGAGCTTCGGTCCGGGCCTCTTGTGCGCTCTGGCGGACCTTCTCAAGTTCGGATTCTTAGTCCGCATGCTGACGCTCCAAGGACTCGTATTTCTTCGAAGCATCCTGGAGCTCCTGCTGGACCTCCCTAACCCTGGACTCATGCTTTTTCCAAACGGCTCATTCCTTCACCGCCCTCTCCTCGGCCTCGGCCAGCGCTTTCTTGAGGGTTTCAACCTCAGTCACCGCTCCTACAAATATCACAGCACTACAATCAATATACATCATTTATTCTTTCCAAATATACACAAGTCTCCACATACCTTGCTTGTCCTCCAGCGGCCTTTTCACAAGGCAGAGCTCTTCTTCGGCCCGCTCCAGACTCTGCTTTAGTTTGGAGACCTCAGCGGCATGAGAGGTGGCGGCCAGCAGCGACGCCTATGTTCATAAGACATATTTAGTTAGTTTCCTGCAAAAATTACTTGATCCTCTGTCCGGCTTTTCCTTCTGAACCCCGGACAGTGTCTCAGGGGCTACACTGTCTATACTATGATCTTTCCTTTCGCATCGCTTACCTTAAAGCATGTCAATAGGCTGGTGCAGGCTTCAGTCAGTCCGTTCTTGACGGACTGAACCCTCTCAACCACCGTGCCCATAAGGATACATTGTTCCTCCACAATGGAAGCGCCTTGCAGTGCTTCCAGCAGATTATCCGGTGCCTCTGGCTGGACAGAGGTCACCGGCAGAATAGGCACATCTCCTTCCCTGGAAGGAGGCTGCTTGCCGGATTCCGGGACCGTATATGTCTCCAGAACCGCATTCGGCTGGGGTCCGAACTGGACACGGCCCCCATCGCCAATCTCCATGGGGGTTTTCTCTCCCAGGTGTCTGCCGGCCGAAGGGTCACCCTCTGGCGCCACCCGGACAGCCTCCTGAACCTCTCACTGGCCCGGGAAAGTCCTTTGGGACAACACCTCGTCGTTGCCCTTGGCTGTGGGAGATTGAGCGGATGGAGGTGACTCGCTGGCCATCACCTTTGAATCCAGCGAACCTCCCGATGAGGATCGTAGGGAGCTGTCGTGGGCCGGACTACAAGCACATGATTTAACACATTAAAACTACGAACTGAAGAGGCCGAATATAATATGTCAGAGTGTTTTGAGTACTCACGATGCGGCTAGGGGCTTGTTTCGGTAGCGTGGCTCAGGGCTGCTCTCGACGTCCCACGTAGAGTTATCCTCGAGGGAACTCTTCCCCCTCTTGGACGCCTCTGCCTCCAGATTCATGGAGGCCGCCCTTTTCTTCTTTCCCCCTTCAGGGGGAGAACTGCTTTCCTCCTCGTCCTCATCATCGTCTTCGGTAGCGGAGGAGGGAGTCTTGTTGTCTTCGGACGTCCTGCCCGAAGCTCCTTTGCGACGGAGGCTGCTCCGGCCCCCTTGGCCGTCTTCTGGGCCTTCTTCTCCGGCGCCTGCTAAGGCGCAGGAACCAGCATGTTCTTCAGAAGAGGGATGGTCAGTCCCTCGGGCAGCGGAGCCGGACACTTAATCAACTCCGCTTTCTCTATCCATACCTGAAAATATAACTGGTGGAGTTTAGGTATCTTCCTTGAATAAGCAAGCAGAGGATGCACCTGGAAACGCGAAAGACTTACCGCACTGGCAGGATGGGCCAGATCGTGCCAGCGGTCCTCGTCTATCTTCGGCGGTGTCTCGTTGCCCTTAAAGAGCAACTTCCAGATATCTTCATGCGTGGTTCTGAAGAGCCTCTCCAAGGTCCGGTGCTTCTCCGGATTGAATTCCCACAAAGCGCAAGTCTGGTTCTGGCATGGGAGGATCCGGCGAACTAACATCACCTGGATCACGTTGACGAGCTTGATGTTTTTGTCTACCATGCTCTGGATGTGCGTTTATAGCACGGTCAGCTCATTCGACGAGGACCAATTCGGTCCCTTCTCTATCCATGAGGTGAGTTGCATTGGAGCTCCGAACTTGAATTCGGGAGCCGCGGCCCAGGTGGTGTCGCGGGGCTCTGTGATATAGAACCATAGTTTCTGCCACTCTTTGACAGTCTCCACAAAAGTACCCTTGGGCCATGTGACGTTGGGCAGCTTGCTCACCATGGCACCACCGCACTTCACGTGTTGGCCATCCACCACCTTTGTCTTCACGTTGAAGATCTTGAGCTATAGTCTGGAGTGGGGTGGAATGCGGAGGAAGGCCTCACACACGGCAATGAATGCCGAGATGTTGAGGAAGGAGTTTGGAGCTAGATCATGGAAATCTAGCCCGTAATAAAACATGAGTCCGCGGACGAAAGGGTGGAGAGGAAACCCCAACCCGCGGATGAAATGGGGGATAAACACCACCCTCTCATTAGGCTTCAGGGTGGGGACGATTTGCCCCTTGGCCGGAAGCCGATGGGCTATTTCCTTCACCAGATACCCGGCCTCCTGAAGCTTGGTGATGTCCTTCTCCTTGACGGAGGAGGCCATCCATTTGCCCTGCGCTCCAGATCCGGACATGGTCGAGTGCTTCCTTGAGGCGGAGAGGATGAGGACTCGGGCGCTGGAGCTTGAGAATGGGAGGGCAGAGAGAAGGAGAAGGCATGGGTGAAAGAGAGGAATCCTTATCTCCTTATAAAGGCAGTGAATATCAAGCGCCTCCCCACTCGCCTTGAAACTCGCCTGTTCCTAAGAGCCATGCGAATGGCGCGGTTGGATTTCCCACAACCGTATTGATGAGAGTTCTGTGATAAGGGGACACGATCTCTGCTTTGACAAGACGTGCCAATGAGACCGCATCTCGAAGCGGCAGGCCGAAAAATGGTTTGAAAATAATGACCGGGTGGTGACGTGGTGTCACATTACCAATAATTATCAGCGGATTGGACTCAAGATATATTATACTCTCTACGGTTGTGTGTGGAATTTGTCTTGTAGAGCCGGACACGTTCGTTGTTCGAGGACTGTGTTGGAGTACTCGGGGAAGGAACCCGCCTTGCAATGCCGAAGACAATTTGCGCGCCGGACACCTCCTCATTGAAGCCTGGTTCATAGCCTACTGAGGGAGTCCTGGATTAGGGTGTCCTCGGGCGTCCGGACTATGGTGCATGGGCCGGACTGATGGACTATGAAGACATAAGACCGAAGACTCCCACCCGTGTCCGGATGGGACTCTCCTTAGCGTGGAGGGCAAGCTTGGCGTCCCAATATGAAGATTCCTTTCTCTGTAACCGACTTTGTACAACACTAGTCCCCCTCGGTGTCTATATAAACCGGAAGGTTGGGTCCGTAGAAGAGGACAATCATAATCAGATAGGCTAGACTTCTAGGGTTTTAGCCATTACGATCTCGTGGTAGATCAACTCTTGTAACCCCCATACTCATCAATATTAATCTAGCAGGACATAGGGTTTTACCTTCATCGAGAGGGACCAAACCTGGGTAAACATTGTGTTCCCTGTCTCCTGTTACCATCGACCTCAGACGCGGAGTTCGGGACCCACTACCCGAGATCCGCCGGTTTTGACACCGACACTTAACTCCTAGAACACGGCGCTACTCCGACGCTTCTATGGCTGACGCTCCGCACACTGCCAATGTACATAACTTACACCTTTTCTTCTTTGTCTTTTCCTTTTTTTTCCTTGTTTTTACACTTGGGACCATTTTGAAATAATCTCGCAGGTCAAATTAAGCATGTTCTTTTCAAAACATGGATGGTTCCACCTCTTACGCACTATTGTCTTTAATGACATCATATGCATCGATTTAACTTAAGATTTGGCCAAAGATGGGTTACCCTGCTCTTGTGTTTGCCCTTTACGTTCCCAATATTTCAGCTTGGGGGCAAAGGGAGCACCGATGTGATTGTTACTCCTGGGTCAGCCAGCGCAGTACCTCAGACGAGCAAAGCCGAAAGCTAGCAGTCTTATAGTTCAAATTGGTCGGCCACGACATGGGGTTAATGTGGAGCGAGGTCTTTTCAAACCTCGACTAGGGGCTTTAACCCCGAGGTCACTCATCTTCAGACCAAGGTGTTCAACACAAAAACCTGAGGAAAGGAACTGTTGGAAGAACTATTTTCCTCGGAAGATGTTTCTTACGTTAAATAGTAATATTACATAACTTTCCGTCTCCTTCTTGTCTATTGAGATGCATAGCCCGATTGCCTAGTCACCCCAAGCAACAGGTCCCATCACTTCAGATAGTAGTACAGGATACTCCTCGGCCATTGGCCGAGGAGGTGTAAGCCAACGGCTGTCTGAGTTTGGATTTACGGACTGAGAATTGACATAAAGTACTTTGATACATAAAGTCACACAAAAAAAAATTATGCATGGTCTAGCCCGTCTATTAAGGTTTCCAAGGCGCAATATTTTTGTGAGAATCGCGTCACAAGCATTACACTTTCGTACGCATTATTGTTCAGGATTTCTTCCCCGTCAGGCCCCATGAGTCCTACCTTGGCTAACTTTGTCGTCTTTAAGCCAGTGTAATGGGTTTTCACCATAGCCTAGGCCTCCCTTGCATCTTCTCGGTAGGCGGATACTTTCAAAGCCTGGAGCCGGCATCGAGCTCTTCTTAGTTGTTCGGCTAGAACCACCATGTCTTCAGGGACCTGCTCCACCTTGGTCCATAAAGCCTGGTAAACATCTTTCATTGATTTCCACGCACTTTCATGCAGCATGGATAAATGATTCACCATCTCCTCGGGCATTGGACCTCGGGCATCAGGCGGCAAACCAGTCAAAGAAGTTGTCACATTGTTGATGTTAGTCTAATCATCCCCTCGGCTACACTACATGAAAGACATATTCTTTGGAAAAAGTGGCTTACCAAAATCATGTCATCAGTTTGCCGATTCTTTGATTCTGCGGCAGCAAGCCGAGCTTTCAAGCTCTCAATCTCCTGGGCCTGTTGGGCTTTTTGCCCTAAGCGCATTAATGTTATCCACTCTTTGACTAGCCACATGGTGTCTCACTTGGTGTTGCGACTATGCGTACATCAAATCTTCGCGGGCCTACTGCTGGTCTCTTTCAAGATGACCTGGGGCTTCCGCTACTACAAGGGATGTTGGCATTAGGGCTATCCCATTCCCTTCATAGCATACATAACAGTTGGCATGATCACTTACCGTGCGCCTCCTTGGTAAATTTCTTCACCTACTCCACCTCGATTAGAGCAGCGTCCAGCTTCCCCTTTGTCTAGGTCAACGCATCGGCTAGTTGACCATTCTAACATTGAGCCTCCTATAAGGGGGCAAGAGCCATCAATTGTTTTTCAAGTCTTGGCACGGTCCTGGCAACCCATCCCAAGCCTTAGGGGCTACTACCATCATGGGTAGTCTTGTTTGTCCTCAAACAAATACAAGAAATTCAAAGTCCCAAGTATTTGGATAAAATCTTACCTGCATGCGCCACGACAATACGTCCAGTGATTGATCGAAGGCACCTCAGGCTGCCGCGAGATAAGCATCCACCACGCTTAGAGCAGTGAACTCCTGATCCAAGAAGGTCGAGTTCCTTAGAGAAGCTTTCCGTCGGCAGTAATTCGCTACACATTGGATCTCGGGGGAGGTAGCTAAGTTGTTCGTCGAGTCCTTGGTACGTCTCCAATGTATCTATAATTTTTTATTGTTCCACGCTTATATTATCTGTTTGGATGTTTTATATGCTTTATATGCTATTTTATATTATTTTTGGGACTAACTTATTAACCCAGAGCCCAGTGCCACTTTCTGTTTTTACCTTGTTTTTGAGTTTTACATAAACGGAATATCAAACGGAGTCCAAACGAGCTAAAACTTTATGATGATTTTTATGGACCAGAAGAGACCCACGGGGCATCGGAGATGGACGATAGGAGTCCCGAGGCAACCACAAGGGTGGATGGCGCGCCCCCTGCCTTGTCCCTGCCTCGTGCCCCCCCCTTACGTGAAACCGATGCCAAAAATTCCTATAAATCCCGAAACCTCCAGAAATAAACCAAGATCAAGAGTTATGCCGTCGTAAGCCTCTATAGCCATGAAAAAACAATGGGGAGCCCGTTCCGGCACCCTGCCAAAGGGGGAAACCATCACCGGTGGCCATCTTCATCATCCCGACGGTCTCCATGACGAGGAGGGAATAGATCACCCTCGGGGCTGAGGGTATGTACCAGTAGCTATGTGTTTGTTCTCTCTCTCTCTCTCTCTCGTGTTCTTGATTTGGCACGATTTTGATGTACCGCGAGCTTAGTTACTATAGTTGGATCATATGGTGTTTCTCCTCCTCTACCTTCTTGTGATGAATTGAGTCTTGTTCTTTAAGGTTTCCTTATGTTGGATTGAGTATTGGATTTGAGAACACTTGATGTATGTCTTGTGATGGGATACCTGTGGTGACAATGGGATGTTCTATTGATTCACTTGATGTATGTTTTGGCACTCAACTCGTGGATTCCTGAGGTGACATTGGGGTAATCTATGCATAGGGGTTGATGCATGTTTTCGTCCTATGTTCGCCGATAGAAATTTTGGAGTGATTCTTTGTTGCATGTTGAGGGATTGTTAGATGATCCAATTATGTTATCATTGTTGAGAGATTTTGCACTAGTGAAAGTATGAACCCTAGGCCTTGGTTCCGAGCATTGCAATACCATTTTTGCTCACTTTTGCTATTAGTTACCTTGTTGTTTTCTTATTTTCAAATTACAAAAACCTATATCTACTATCCATATTGCACTTGTATCACCATCTCTTCGCCGAATTAGTGCACCTATGCAATTTACCATTGTGTTGGGTGTGTTGGGGACACAAGAGACTCTTTGTTATTTGGTTGCAGGGTTGTTTGAGAGAGACCATCTTCATCCTACGCCTCCGACAGATTGATAAACCTAGGTCATCCACTTGAGGGAAATTTGCTACTGTCCTACAAAACTCTGCACTTGGAGGCCCAACAAGGTCTACAAGAAGAAAGGTTGCGTAGTAGACATCAAGATCTTTTCTGGCGCCGTTGCTGGGGAGTTTAGTGCTTGAAGGTATGTCTTTATATATTGCAATTGAATCTTTTAGTTTCGTGTTTTATCACTAGTTTAGTCTATAAAAGAAAGCCACAAAAAATGGAGTTAGTGTGCTTGCTATGAATATTCATGATACTAATGATGAATGCACTAGTCATGATAAAGAAGTTTCTTATAAGCATGTCAATTTTTGTGGAGTGAATAGAGTTTGTGAAGACATGCCTTATAGGGATGATATATATTGTAAGAAGCATAAGCATGATGAAACCAATCGGTGGCTTAAGGTGATAGATAAATTTGCCACAAAATTATTCTCTCTTCATCCCATTGCTTGTGAACTTTGCAATAGAGTTGGTCATCTTAATTTTCAATGCATACTTTTTCATGATTGAATCGTGACCAAATATTGCAATAACTTGATCACCCTTGAACTTTATGATGAAATCTGTTTATTTTTGGGGTGTGAAGAATTGTCACATAAAAATAGTTGGTTTGAAGCGTTCATATTCACCGACCATGCTGAAACTACTCTTAAAGAAATCTATATGTTTTGCGTGGTAAATTGCAATGAGAGTGCTTATATTGCCAACTATAGAAAGATGGGAAAACCATTAGAATATAAAGAAATACTAATCAAAGTGTAAAGCTCTCCACTTTCCCTCCTATTATCTCTTGTGATGAAACAGGCTACAAGAATGAGCTTCCTATGCAACCAATCTCATTAGTAATGAGCTCCAAGAAGTTGATTAAACCCACACATGATGTGGAGAAGAAAAAGAAAAGACGGAGAAGCAAAGGTAAAAAGGTATCCCTCCCAAATGATGTTGCTCCTATTATTGTTATGCCTCATGAGAGTGAATCAAAAATAAATGTGGAAGATGATATACTTGATGATGATATTGATTCTTTGCCTTATGGTACAACGTCTGAAGAAACTATTGAGGATGATTTTGTTATGCCTATTACTCATTGGGATGATTATGATTGGGAAAGTAATGATACTTGTTATAATCTTGAGAATGTTTTTGGCACCAACTTAGAAATTGTGATGATAATAATTGCTATACTATTGGTGTTATTCATACCATTAATGATGAGAATGATTATGCTTATGATATGCAAAGCTACAAGCTTGGGGATGCTATGTTTGATGAGAATGACATGTTTGAGAATTTATTTTCTGTAATTATTGTTTGTTCCAAGCTTGGGGTTGTTATGTTTAATGAAGATGATATTTTAAGTACGCCAAGTTTTGATGTGCAAATTTATTATGATGATAGCATGCCTCCTACTTATGATGATTGCAATATTTATGAAAGTGGGCTTGGAAGAGTGTCAACTTTAGATAATAATTATCCCACTATTTGGGAGGGTGATGAATCTTATTATAATTATAAAAGTGGATTTGGAGAGGTCATGACTTTATTTAGTAATGATTCCACTATCTTGGAAGAGGTTTCAATTGATTATGATGAGAACGAAGTTGCTACTTATGATGATTATTGTGATGACACTTATGTTATAAATAGTAGTGATGATTATATTTATAAAACTTGTCATGATTATGATTACCCTTTTTCTAAACATTACTCTTTTAATGTGGAAACAATTTATACTATTCGAGTTTCTTATGATACTCCCACTATTCCCAATGAGAAGAATTTTGCTTATGGGGAGAGTAGTAAAATTTCTATGCTTGTGCATCAAGAAAATAATGCTTTATGTGATGGTTATATTGTTGAATTAATTCATGATGCTACTGAAAATTATTATGAGAGATGAGCATATGCTTCTACATATTGCAATAATATCATGTTTCCTCTCTATGTGTTGAAAATCTTGAAGTTTTGCTTGCCCTACCTTCCTATGCTAGTTGATTCTTGCTCCCATAGATTGTTTGCTCACAAAATCCCTATGCATATGAAGTGGGTTAGACTTAAATGTTCTAGTCATATTCTTAATGATGCTCCCATTATGTTTGAATTATCATCTTTTATGTGAGCATCATTGAAATCATCATGCCTAGCTAGAAAGGCATTAAAGAAAAGCGCTTGTTGGGAGACAACCCAACACTTAACCCTACTGTTTTTATGTGTTCACATGGTTATGCTACTGTATTAATCATGTTCTATAGATTTTATTTCTATAAAGTGCCATGTAAGACCTTTGGTATGGTATATGGTGATAGTTGATTTGATCTTGCTGAAAAACAGACACTTTTGCGCTCATTGCCAGAATTTTAGAAATTCACAGAATTGTGATTTTGATCTGAATGTTTTACACAAGATTGATATACAAATTTCCCAGGCTATCCTATTTTTCAGAATTTTTGGAGTTACAAAAGTATATGAAGTTTCTAGATTACTACAGATTGTTCTGTTTTTGATAGATTCTGTTTTCATTGTGTTGTTTGCTTATTTTGACGAATCTATGGGTAGTATAGGAGGGTATGAACCATGAAGAAGTTGTAGTACATTAGATATAACACCAATATAAATTTAGAATGAGTTCACAACAATAGCTAAGTGGTGATTTGCTCTATTATACTAACGGAACTTACAAGTTTTCTGTTGAGTTTTGTGTTGTGAAGTTTTCAAGTTTTGGGTAAAGTTTCGATGGAATACGGAATAAGCAGTGGCGAGAGCCTAAGCTTGGGGATGCCCAAGGTAATATTCAATTACAACCAAGCATCTAAGCTTGGGGATGCCCCAGATGGCATCCCCTCTTCCATCTCCAATCCGTCGGTAAATTTACTTGAGGCTATATTTTTATTCACCACATGATATGTTTTGCTTGGAGCGTCTTGTATGATATGAGTGTTTGCTTTTTAGTTTGCCACAATCATTCTTTTTGGAAACACCTTTTGAGAGGGACACACATGAATCGTGATTTATTAGAATACTCTATGTGCTTCACTTATATCTTTTTAGAGCACAGCGGTGGCTTTATTTTATAGAAATTGTTGAACTCTCTTGCTTCACTTATATTATTTTGAGAGTCTTTAAACAGCATGGTAGTTTTTTTAGGTTATGAAATTAGTCCTAATATGATGGGCATCCAAGAGGGATATAATAAAAACTTTCATATAAGAGCATTGAATATATGAGAAGTTTGATTCCTTCCATTTGTTTTGAGATATAAAGAAGGTAATATTAGAGTCATGCTAGTGAGTAATTGTGGATTGGTAAAAATACTTGTGTCAATTTTTGTGATTCTCGTAGCATGCACGTATGGTGAACCGTTATGTGATGAAGTCGGAGCATGATTTATTTATTGATTGTCTTCCTTATGAGTGGCGGTCGGGGACGAGCCATGGTATTTTCCTACCAATCTACCCCCCTAGGAGCATGTGTGTAGTACTTTGTTTCAATAGCTAATAGACTTTTGCAATAAGTATCTGAGTTCTTTATGACTGTTATTGAGTCCATGGATTATACGCACTCTCACCTTTCCATCGTTGCTAGCCTCTCTAGTACCGCGCAACTTTCGCCGGTGCATTAAACCCCCACTACCCTTTCCCAAAACAGCCACCATACCTACCTATTATGGCATTTCCATAGCCATTTCGGGATATATTGACATGCAACTTTCCACAGTCCATTTATTATGACACGCTTCATCATTTTCATATTGCTTTGCATGATCGTGTAGTTGACATCATATTTGTGGCAAACCCACCATTCAATTTTTTTATACATGTCACTCTTGAGTCATTGCACATCCCGGTACACCGCTGGAGGCATTCATATACAGTCATATATTTGTTCTAGTATGGAGTTGTAATTCTTGAGTTGTAAAGTAAAAAAAGTGTGATGATCCTCATTATTAGAGCATTGCCCCATGTGAGGAAAGGATGATGGAGACTATGATTCCCCGACAAGTCGGGATGAGACTCCAGACGAAAAATAAAGAAAAAGAAAAAAGGGAAAAAGAGAAAAAAGAGAGGCCAAAGAGCCCCAAAAAGAGAAAAGAGATAAGGGGCAATGCGACTATCCTTTTTCCACACTTGTGCTTGAAAGTAGCACCATGATCTTCATGATAGAGAGTCTCCTATGTTGTCACTTTCATATACTAGTGGGGATTTTTCATTAAAGAACTTGGCTTGTATATTCCAATGATGGGCTTCCTGAAATTGCCCTAGGTCTTCGTGAGCAAGCGAGTTGGATGCACATCCACTTAGTGTCTTTTGAGCTTTCATATACTTATAGCTCTAGTGCATCTGTTGCATGGCAATCCCTACTCACTCACATTGATATCTATTGATGGGCATCTCCATAGCCCGTTGATATGCCTAGTTGATGTGAGACTATCTCCTTTTTGTCTTCTCCATAACCACCATATTCTATTCCACCTATAGTGCTATATCGATGGCTCACGCTCATGTGTTGCGTGAAAGTTGAAAATTCTTGAGAATATCAAAAGTATGAAACAATTGCTTGGCTTGTATTCAGGGTTGTGCATGGTTTAATACTTTGTGTGATGAAGATGGAGCATAGCGAGACTATATGATTTTGTAGGAATAACTTTCTTTGTCCATATTATTTTTAGAAGACACGATTGCTTTATTAGTATGCTTGAAGTATTATTGTTTTTATGTCAATATTAAACTTTTGTTTTGAATCTTATGGATCTGAATATTTTTGCCACAATAAAGAATATTACATGGATAAATATGTTAGGTAGCATTCCACATCAAATTATTTGTTTTAATCATTTACCTACTCGAGGACGAGCAGGAATTAAGCTTGGGGATGCTTGATACGTCTCCAACATATCTATAATTTTTATTGCTATTATATTATCTGTTCTGGATGTTTTATATGCTATTTTATATTATTTTTGGGACTAACTTATTAACCCATAGCCTAGTGCCAGTTTCTGTTTTTTCCTTGTTTTTGAGTTTTACAGAAAAGGAATATCAAACGGAGTCAAAACGAGCTGAAACTTTACGATGATTTTTTATGGACTAGAAGAGACCCACGGGGCATCGAAGATGGATGATACGTCCATTTTGCATCATGCTTTTATATTGATATTCATTGCATTATGGGCTGTTATTACACATTATATCATAATAATTATGCCTTTTCTCTCTTATTTTATAAGGTTTACATGAAGAGGGAGAATGCCAGTAGCTGGAATTCTGGACTGGAAAAGGAGCAAATATTAGAGACCTATTCTTCACAACTCCAAAAGTCCTGAAACTTCACAGAGAATTATTTTGGAATATATATAAAATATTAGGCGAAGAAAGCACCAGAGGGGGGCCACCTGGGTGGGGGCGCGCCCTACCCCCCTGGGCGCGCCCCTGCCTTGTGGGCCACCTAGTAGGCCCCCAATGCCCATCTTCTGCTATATGGTGTGTTTTGACATGGAAAAAGTCAAAAGGAAGCTTTCAGGATGAAGCACCTCCATCTCGAGGCGGAACTTGGGCAGAACCAATCTAGGGCTTCGGCGCAGCTGTTCTGCGGGGGAAACTTCTCTCCGGGAGGGGGAAATCAAAGCCATCGTCATCACCAACAATCCTCTCGTCGAGAGGGGTCAATATCCATCAACATCTTCACCAGCACCATCTCCTCTCAAACCCTAGTTCATCTCTTGTATCCGATCTTTGTCTCAAAACCTTAGATTGGTACCTATGGGTTGCTAGTAGTGTTGATTACTCCTTGTAGTTGATGCTAGTTCCTTTATTTGGTGGAAGATCATATTTTCAGATCCTTAATGATAATTATTACTCCTCCGATTTATGAACATGAATATGCTTTGTGAGTAGTTACGTTTGTTCCTGAGGACATGGGAGAAGTCTTATTATAAGTAATCATGTGAATGGTATTCGTTCGATATTTTGATGAGATGTATGTTGTCTCTCCTCTAGTGGTGTTATGTGAACGTCGAATACATGACACTTCACCATCATTTGGGACTAGGGGAAGGCATTAGGAAGTAATGAGTAGATGATGGGTTGCTAGAGTGATAGAAGGTTAAACCCTAGTTTATGCGTTGCTTCGTAAGGGGCTGATTTGGATCCATATGTTTCATGCTATGGTTAGATTTATCTTAATTATTCTTTCATAGTTGCGGATGCTTCCGAGAGAGGTTAATCATAAGTGGTAGTCTTGTCCAAGGAAGGGCAGCACCCAAGCACTGGTGATGCGGAGCATCCTACGATCATCCCCATGTACACTACGACTACTACCCAAGCCCCAACTGTCCATACGATGAGACCTCGAGCATACTTCACTAGACCTAAGGTGAACTTTCTCCTTTCCGAATCTTTTGTTCCCGCATGTAAGACATAGATGCTACCTCATGCGCGGACCTTGTGCATACTCAGGTACACCCGAGGAGACCATGGAGAGCCCAAGGACCAAGGTCAAGTGTGCATGGGAGCGAAGCGAGGAGAAGGAGGAAGAGCCAGCCGCTACAGCAGCCGGACATCCGGCCCCAATCGGACATCCGACCCCCTGCCCTAGAAATCTGGCATCGCCTATCAAGAGAGCATCTGGAAGCGACCCCGACAGCCCGGACATCCGGCCCCATGCCCCGGACGTCCGGCTTCTCCCGAAGCCCCAGACATCCGACCCTTTCGCCCCGGACATCTGGCCCGTCGCCACACAGAGAGGATCTGTTCGGGCCACCCCATCCCAGACATCCGGCTCTTCGTGAGCCGCCGGACATCTGGCTCCTGGCCCGAACATCCGGCCCCTATCTGTGCACAGTGTATCGGGCCTCCGGCCCATGTCTCCTCTCCCACTTACCCCTTTGTGGATAAGACTATATATAGACCCCCTCCTCCTCCTAGTTAGGGTTAGCAATGTGATAGCTCATTTTAGAGATAGATATTTTCTCATCCACTTGGTTCTACTCCATCGGAGAGACCACGGCTGTCGGTGTCAAAACTGGCGGATCTCGGGTAGGGGGTCCTGAACTATGCGTCTAAGGTTGATGGTAACAAGAGGCAGGGGACACGATGTTTTACCCAGGTTCGGGCCCTCTTGATGGAGGTAATACCCTACGTCCTGCTTGATTGATATTGATGAGTATAAGGATTACAAGAGTTGATCTACCACGAGATCGTAATGGCTAAAACCCTAGAAGTCTAGCCTGTATGATTGTGATTGCCTCTATGGACTAAACCCTCTGGTTTATATAGACACCGGAGGGGACTAGGGTTGTATAAAGTCGGTTACAGAGAAAGGTATCTTCATATCCGAATGCCAAGCTTGCCATCCACGCCAAGGAGAGTCCCATCCAAACACGGGAAAGAGTCTTTTGTCTTGTATCTTCACAGCCCATCAGTCCAGCCTATGTCCAACAGGTCGGACGCCCGAGGACCCCTTAATCTAGGACTCCCTCAGTATCCCCTGAACCAGGCTTCAATGATGAGGTGTCCGGCATGCAGATTGTCTTCGGCATTGCAAGCCGGGTTCCTCCTCCGGTCACTTCAAAGCACCTGACTTAAAGAGTTGTATTCGGCCTTCCATTTAATGTCGCACCCATCGGCTTTTGTGCCTCCACACCTTCTGCTTCCATGTGTCGAGCGAATACGAGAGGTCGGGGTATTTTTTGCACACAACCCCCCGGCCACGTAAGAAAGGCCTCTATTTAAAGGGATTGGATATCAGATCCATTCCACACCCAACGGAAAATCCTCAAAGTCTTGCCAGGGGAAACCATTCAACATGGCTAGCGTCCCCAGTTCTTCCTCCCACCCTCACGGCTCCGAAAAAGGTGATTGGGAGAGATGTTCTGTATCCCATAAGCAGTTTGTTAAGCTCCAAACACAGGGATTCCTTCCCCTCGCGGATCTGGTCCCTGTTCGAGCAGGATTGACCTCATTCACAGGCGAAGTTCTAGAGGAAAATTTCCCCAATCCAACCAGGGGGAACGGGTGTGCTTCGTATCCTACTTGTTGAGAGGCGTCGGGTTCCAATCCACCCTTTCCTCTGTGGACTCTTGGAGTATTACGGCCTCCAACTGCACAACCTCACGCCGGCCTCTATCCTGCACATCACGGGTTTTGTTGCCCTTTGTGAGCTTTTCCTGGGCTGTGAAGCCCACTTTGATTTGTGGAGGAAGCTATTCCGCCTCGTCCCTCACAACCAAGAGGGGTCAATATTCGAGGTGGGCGGCGCCGAAGTATGGCGCATAGCCGGGATCGGATACCTGTCCGGTACACCGAAGAAGGCGCCCGAGGAATGTCCCTCAGAATGGTTCTATATTGAGGACTTCGCTCTCCCCGACCCAGTTCGAATGGGTATTCCCGAATTTTCAAATGCTCCATTAAAGAAACACTACAGCTGGCGCCCTCGGAGCCTCGAGGAAGAAGATAGCGCGGAAGTCCGTTAATTAATGGGCAAGATAAGGACACTTGCCCAGTCCGGATTATCAATAATCAAGGTGATGGCGACTTCCATAGTGCGGCGGGTCCAGCCACTCCAATACAGAGGGCTTCCCATGTGGCGCTATAATGGGGAAGATGACGCCTCATGCTATGGTCGGAAGGGTCTATACATCCCCGCCGCTTTGGTTAAAATATTGGCCGAATTGTACAAAGGGGAGAAAGAGGAGTTCACTTGTCTTAAATGTCGAGATGGATTTTCCATGTACAGTCCTCCGAGCTAGGTGAGCTCTAATCCCACCACTTTACTAAATCCTCTCCCCGAGCACTTTTAATGGACATTAACCGATCCATTTGTAACAGGAATGGCGGAAGGTTACCGAGGGAATCGATAGCCCCGCCCCACAGCCAGAGGATCACAACCGGGACCTTGACCCTGGATTCGAAGAGGATCCGGACATATTTGTCGAGCTTGAGGATGGAGTATTCTAGTAGGCGAGCTATGACGGCACAGAAGTGGCCATCCTCGCCGACTATCCTGGCCTCCTCCCTGCCTCGCATGTAAGTAATCAAGAGACACCTTCTTCGAAAGAGCTCCCTAATTACGCCTCACCCACCGCACTATTTCGTGCTCCAAAGGGGAGGCGCCCTACGCCTCAACGTGCACCAGAGGCATCTCCTAGGAGAGTGACGCCCGCGCCGAGCAAATCTTCGAAGAGGAAGGCGAACGACAACACGGCAGAACCTTCATCAAAGAGGTATGGTTTTTTAATCATACCCCCTGGCAGTCACATCAAACCGTGACATTATCCACCGTGTCTTATCAGGAAAAGCGTTCGTCGGACTATGTCTGGGGATCCTGCCGGCCGCGCCTCCACAAGTCAGGTTCCAGATCCTGCCTTAAAGGCAAGGGCTGATATGAGAGTGATGTCAGATTGTCCTTTGACAGAGATTTCGGATGATGTATCCATCACAAACTCTGAAGTGGAAAGCGCCATGAATCATCGGCGCCGGTGGGCCGTTCTTCGTGACCCCGGCTTTACAGAAGAGGCATTCAATGCCTTCAGCCCGGCTGATGCATACATCCGAGTGGCTCAAGATGGGCTTATGATGACCCACAAGAATAGGGGATCTATCATAGTCCTTTCTATAAGTAAGAGCGTCGAACCCAACAAGGAGCAGAAGGAAATGATAAGCAGTTTTCAGTAAGGTATTCTCTGCAAGCACTAAAATTATCGGTAACAGATAGTTTTGTGATAAGGTAATTTGTAACTGGTAACAAGTAATAAAAATAAATAAGGTGCAGCAAGATGTCCCAATCCTTTTTGTAGCAAAGGACAAGCCTGGACAAACTCTTATATAAAGGAAAACGCTCCCGAGGACACATGGGAATTATCGTCAAGCTAGTTTTCATCACATTCATATGATTCCCGTTCGGTACTTTGATAATTTGATATGTGGGTGGACCAGTGCTTGGGTATTGCCCTTCCTTGGACAAGCATCCCACTTATGATTAACCCCTCTTGCAAGCATCCGCAACTACAAAAGAAGTATTAAGGTAAACCTAACCATAGCATGAAACATATGGATCCAAATCAACCCCTTACGAAGCAACTCATAAACTAGGGTTTAAGCTTCTGTCACTCTAGAAACCCATCATCTACTTATTACTTCCCAATGCCTTCCCCTAGGCCCAAACAATGGTGAAGTGTCATGTAGTCGACGTTCACATGACACCACTAGAGGAAAGACAACATACATCTCATCAAAATATCGAATGAATACCAAATTCACATGACTACTTATAGCAAGACTTCTCCCATGTCCTCAGGAACAAACGTAACTACTCACAAATCATATTCATGTTCATAATCAGAGGGGTATTAATATGCATAAAGGATCTGAACAGATGATCTTCCACCAAATAAACTAACTAGCATCAACTACAAGGAGTAATCAACACTACTAGTAACCCACAGGTACCAAATCTGACGTTTTGAGACAAAGATTGGATACAAGAGATGAACTAGGGTTTGAGAGGAGATGGTGCTGGTGAAGATGTTGATGGAGATTGACCCCCTCCTGATGAGAGGATCGATGGTGATGACGATGGTGATGATTTCCCCCTCCTGGAGGGATGTTTCCTTGGCAGAACAGCTCTGCCATAGCCCTAGATTGGTTCCGCCAAGGTTCCACCTCGTGGCGGCGGAGTTTCGTCCCGTAAGCTTGCTTATGATTTTTTCTCGGATGAAAGACTTCGTATAGCAGAAGATGGGCACTGGAGGCCTATCAGGGGGCCCACGAGACAGGGGGCACGCCGCCCACCCTCGTGGCCAGGGTGTGGGCCCCCTGTGGTAAATTCTTTCACCAGTATTTTTTATATATTCCAAAACGTGCTCCCGTGAAGTTTCAGGACTTTTGGAGTTGTGCAGAATAGGTCTCTAATATTTGCTCCTTTTCCAGCCCAGAATTCTAGCTGCCGGCATTCTCCCTCCTCATGTAAACCTTGTAAAATAAGAGAGAATAGGCATAAGTACTGTGACATTATGTGAAATAACAGCCCATAATGCAATAAATATTGATATAAAAGCATGATGCAAAATGGATGTATCAACTCCCCCAAGCTTAGACCTCGCTTGTCCTCAAGCGGAAGCCGGTAACAAAAAATATGTCCACATGTTTAGAGATAGAGGTGTCGATAAAATAGAATTCGGACATGAGGGCATCATGATCATTCTTATAACGGCAACACACACACACACACACACACACATATATATATATATATTGTCATATGATTTCTTATGCTAAAGTAACAATTCATTCACAATTTCAAGTATGAATCAGAAACTTGATTGAAAACTAACAAACTATAATCTTAGTCATTGAAGCAATTGCAATTTATCATATCATCAAAAAGAGTCAATATAAGAGCTTTTCAGCAAGTCCACATACTCAACTATAATTTAGTGTTTCACAATTGCTAACACTCACGCAATATTTATGGGTATGAAGTTTCAATCCGACACAGAGAAAGATAGGGGCTTATAGTTTTGCCTCCCAACCTTTTACCTCAAGGGTGATGTCAACAATAATAGTTCATGAAAACTCACATCCAATTAGCTATATATATGTATCAGAATCTTTCCAACACACCGTGCTTTCCAAGGGATAAAATGTAAAAAGGGAAGGTGAAGATCACCATGACTCTTGTATAAAGTATAAGATAAGAATAAAAGATAGGCCCTTCACAGAGGGAAGCAGAGGTTGTCATGTGCTTTTATGGTTGGATGCACGAAATCTAATGTGAAAGAACGTCATTTTATATTGCCACTTGTGATATGGACCTTTACTATGCAGTTTGTCGCTTTTATTTCTTCCACATCACAAGATCATATAAAGCTTATTTTCTCCACACTAATAAATCATACATATTTAAAGAGCATTTTTTATTGATTGCAACAATGACAACTTACTTGAAGGATCTTACTCAATCCGTAGGTAGATATGGTGGACTCTCATGGCAAAACTGGGTTTAAGGATATTCAGAAGCACAAGTAGTATCTCTACTTAGTGCAAAGAATTTGGCTAGCATGAGGGGGAAAGGCAAGCTCAACATGTTGGATGATCCAAGACAATATAATTTATTTTGGATGTAAGAAAGCATAACCCATTACGTTGTCTTCCTTGTCCAACATCAACTTTTTAGCATGTCATATTTTAATGAGTGCTCACAATCATAAAAGATGTCCAAGATAGTATATTTATATGTGAAAACCTCTCTTTCTTTATTACTTCCTATTAATTGCAACGATGACCAAAACTATGTTTGTCAACTCCCAACAACTTTTATTCATCATACTCTTTATACGTGAAGTCATTACTCTCCATAAGATCCATAAGATCTCTTTATTTCTTTTTATTCTTTCTCTTCTCTTTTATTTTTATTCCCTCCAGGTCATGGCAAGATAATCAGGCCCTTGACTCATAACTAATCTTTATTATATATAGCTCACGGACTCGATTACATAGAAGGATCATAAAGCAAAACTCAAAGCTAGATCATACTAAAACTTTATTCTACTAAATCAAGATATAACCAAAAGGGTCGAACTAAGAAAAATGGTAAAGATAGGAGTGTGATGGTGATACGATACCGGGGCACCTCCCCCAAGCTTGGCAGTTGCCAAGGGGAGTGCCCATACGCGTGTGTCTATGACTCTTTCTTCGGAGGTGAATGAGATGGTGGTGATGATGGATAGTCGCACATCGAGCGTAGGAGATCCTCCAATTTGTGGATAATGCCCTTGAGTGCGATGATATGCTCCTTCAACAAAATATTTTCACGTGTGAGATACTTGTTTTGAATGCGAGCTAACTCAATCATCTTGAAAGCTTCAATCTCCGTTGGGGTAAGAATATTGTGATAAGGTTGAAGGATGTCTTCGTCTTCTACTGTCGGAACTTGTACTCCATGACCTTCTTGATCACATCATCCTTGTTGATCTCTCCGGGTTCTTCTCTCTTCAGCTCTATCTTCATTAACCAAGCATCGTTTCCCTCATTGTTGAAGGAGGGGGACGACATGATGCCTGGCCTTGACAACTCTGGCAGAAAATAGCTCAAAACAAAAACAAAGGATAATTGCGTGGTACAGTGGTCAAAACCTTCAGGAGAATATATAGTGAATTTTTACCGACCCAAAGAAGTATCGTGCAAGAAAACGTAGTCCGGAGAGCACACGAGGTGCCCACGAGGCAGGGGGCGCGCCCAGGGGGGTAGGGCACGCCCTCCACCCTCGTGGAAGCCTCGTGTCCTTCCCGGGCTGCTTCTTATTTTCCTATTTTCTTAAATATTCTAAAACAGAGAAAAATTGCTATTAGAACTGTTTGGAGTCGGTTTACTTACCGTACCACATACCTCTTCCTTTTCGGAGTCTGAAACATTCTGGAAAGTGTCCCTTATGTATTCCTCCGGGGTTACGGTTTCCATAACATTAGTTTCAACATTTATGGGATTACCTGAGATATAATGTTTGATTCTTTGACCGTTCACCACCCTCGGATTTGTGCCTTCGAAGTTGTTGATTTTTATGGCACCGGAACGATAGACCTCCTCGATGACGTAAGGACCTTCCCATTTAGATAGGAGTTTTCCTGCAAAAAAATCTTAAATGAGAGTTGTATAACAATACATAATCACCTACATTAAACTCACGTTTTTGTATCCTTTTGTCATGCCATATTTTAACTTTTTCTTTAAACAGTTTGGCATTCTCATCCTTGTGTTCAAAATCTTCTATGGAGTATTCGGAGAAGGAACCCGCCTTGCAATGTCGAAGACAATTTGCGCGCAGGACTCATCGTCATTAAAGCCTGGTTCAGGGGCTACTGAGGGAGTCCTAGATTAGGGGGTCCTCGGACAGCCGGACTATATACTTTGGCCGGACTGTTGGACTATGAAGATACAAGATTGAAGACTTCGTCCCGTGTCCGGGTGGGACTCTCCTTTGCGTGGAAGGCAAGCTTGGCAATTTGGATATGTAGATCTCCTCCCTTGTAACCGACTCTATGTAACCCTAGACCCCTCTGGTGTCTATATAAATCGGAAGGTTTAGTCTGTAGGACAACAGCAATCATAATCATAGGCTAGCTTCTAGGGTTTAGCCTCTATGATCTTGTGGTAGATCAACTCTTGTAATACTCATATCGTCAAGATCAATCAAGCAGGAAGTAGGGTATTACCTCCATCGAGAGGGCCCGACCCTGGGTAAACATTGTGTCCCTCGACTCCTGTTACCATTAGCCTTAGACGCACAGTTCGGGACCCCCTACCCGAGATCCGCCGGTTTTAACACCGATAACAGCATCGACCGGCTTCAGTTAGCAGCAGTAGCAAAGGAATCACTCAATCGGGTTCAGTTAACTGCCATCGATCGATCGCTCGGGTTCAGTAACGCATAGCCTGCAATGCAATCGCTCGGGTTCGGTAGAAGAACGCCTCGCTCAGGTTCAGTTAGAGCCCAACGCCTCACACCCATGCACGTACGTGTACGAGAGAAATGCACATCGCTCGGTCCCCGACCACCCACCGTAACCGGGAACTCCTCAATATTTTCCTCGCCCTCACTTATACCATGGTTTTTTTCGTCATGGACGGCTCAAACAATGTCATGCAGCCGCGTCTCCGGCCTGCCCAGGACGAAAAGCCCATTTTCTGTCATGATTTTTTGTCATAGAAGTAGGAGCTCACCACATCTATGATGATACCAGGTTTTGTCAAAATTATCGTCATAGAAGTGTCATAAGTATGACAGAAAAAAATTCATTCGACCCAAAATGTCACGGATGTGTCTTATTTTATAGTGGAAGGAGCTTTCTTTTACTTTATGCATTTTTTGAGTTTGAGTATCCATCTTCTCTTATAAAAGCACCAACTAGGAGGCAATATGATCATACTTGAGTATTAGATATAGCTAATATGCGAGTGTGTTTCATGAATGGATCAATGGTTGAGCATGATGGGCTAGGGATAGCTTATTTTACCGTTGATATTTTGGAAGACATGGTTGCTTGTTGATATGCTTGAGTATTTAAATTATCATGTCAAAACTAGACTATTGCTTTGAACAATATAAAAGTCCAAATGTCCATGCTATAAAGAAAGAAATATGATATGACATGTTAGGCATCATTCCACATCAAAAATTCTGTTTTTATCACTTCCCTACTCGAGGACGACTAGGAGTTATACTTGGGGATGCTGATACGTCTCCAACGTATCTATAATTTTTTATTGTTTGAAGCTGTTATGTTATCAATCTTGGATGTTTTATAATCATTTTATAGTCATTCTATATCATTTTTCTGTACTAACCTATTGACATAGTGCCAAGTTGTCGCGGGATATCCGCGACCACCTATGAGACCGGGTGGCCCCTTGTTGGTTTGGCGGGGGACATCGCGTTGCACAAAGAGCAGACCAGTGCGCGGCAACATGGAAGAGAGCACACAAGCAATTTACCCAGGTTCGGGCCGCCGCGAGGCGTAAGACCCTACTCCTGCTTTGTTGGATTGATGGTGGAAATGAAACGTGGTGGTGCGTGGTACACTTTCCCGGCAAGATCTGCCTAAGGGCTACGGTGAACACCAGCGTATGGTGGCTTGAGTTTTGTCAAGTATCCAAACCTCCAACCCCTCCTATGATTGTCATGGGCCTCCTTTTATAGAGTAAGGGGTCACCACAGTGGCAAAACAATCATTACCCACTGATATGATAGCAAACGGTGCTATCATACCTAACTCTGCGGGCTGGCAGGGTGCATTAAATGCACCGCTCAGTGTCACATCACTAGCTGCCCGGCAAGGCCTGCCAGGCTTATCTTGCCAGCTTTTCTCATGTTCTCTTGACACGTCGCTGGACGGGTGTCACCTGTGGGTTTCTTCTGTAGGAGATGGCTGCCATGTGGTGAATGCTGCCACTTAATCACCTTGCGGCTTGACACCGTACTGATTGACGACGTGGGTCGTTCTTGCTTGGTTGGCGGGGTGGTTCAGGCCCCGCAAGCCCCGACAGGTGCTGCCGGGGAGTTTTGGCTGCTTGCTTCTGGTGGTGGCCTAGCCCCTTGCCGGGCTCGCCTGCCCGGTGAGGGAGGCTCTTCTCTTGCCGATATACAGTTCCTTTGTCTCAATCTTGATCTCTCTGAGCTGCACGTTGGTTTTTCAAGTCTCTTGGTTCTTCAATCTCAGACTTAAGCTGGTGCTCCAATCTTGATCTTGTGCCTGTACACAGTTGGGCAACATACCCGGGGTCTGTTGCACCGACAGAAGCCCCCGAGCATGCCCCGATCGCGCTGTCGTATATCGCACACACCCTCATCTGGCTGCCCATTTCTGTTGTTCTACCTCATCGCAAATAGTTTTTCTGGATCAACCGTTTGCCATGCATTGCACATGCATCTACAATCTGAACCGTGTTTGATGAATCCACCACCGCAAACGTTTTGCATCTTTTTTGACGGTTTTTTACATCAACGTTTGTGATTAATGCATCACACACAGTTTCGTCAAAGGGTCTCTGATTGGACTGTCGTGTTTGGACCAACCTGCAGTAGTGTATATTTAATTTTGTATTTTGTAGCAACATTTATTGAATATAAGTAGAATAATTTAACAGAAGTTTTTTCATATGCATAGTTGAATGTTATGGTGGGTATTTTCCCGTGCATGATTGCATGTTGAGGTGGACCTTATCCCATTCATAACTGTATGGTGAGGTGGCATGCTTGCATGATGATATAAACAAGTCGATGAGGATGACTCTCTTAGGCCAACTCCAACGCAGAGACCCAAACAAACATGTTTTTTTGTCTGTTTGGGTTGTCTAGATGGACCCCCAACGTTTGTTTTGTCCGTCGACCTGTAGGTGCACCCAACGCGGCCGACCCATTTCAACAATTTAAAATTTAAAATATCTTACATTGCCACAAAAAGTCCCGGTCATACAATAACTTAACCTAGAAAAGGATATAAATAACTTAAACTAAATGGAACCCTAGATTTAGTCGTCATCATCGCTGTCATCCGCGATGAGGTTGACGAAGGGCGGAGGTTGCCATGAGAACGACCATGGGATAAGCGGCACCTACCGAGGCTTCGGCTGTGGCTGCACCACTTGCTGACTCTCCGGTGACCACGTCTCCGCGCCCACCCACACGGCCGGAGCCGCCACCAGCTCCGGCGTGCAGGGACCTTGGTCGTCCACGACCAGGATCGCCCCATCACCGCCTCAAATGGCACGACCTCCTCCTCCTCCTCCTCCACCTCACACTCCTCCGGCTCGGGACGACGACATCGCCTGTGGCAGAGAAGGCCAGCTGCACTGCCAGGCCCTCCCATTCGGAGAGCTAGGCGAGCTCGGATAACTCTATGGTCTTTTTGAGGTCCTTGTCCTCCTCCTCGGTGATCCGGGAGGCCTCGTCAAACACAGGGGTTGGGGTGGTGGTCTGGGAGCACGCGTACGCCTGCGCACAAGGCGGGGACTTGGAGCACGCGCATGAGGGGAAGCACATGCGGCGAAGTATGGCCGACGCCACTCGCCGTGCTCGTCGTGGAACCAAGTGTCCCAGAATGGCGAGGTGACGACGTATGTTGGGTCGCGGCAGAGATACTTCGGGAGCTGATCTTGACAGCGATGTATCTCCAGCAGGAGCGCGCGACCAGTGGCCAGAACGGGAGGCACGGGCACCCACTCTGGGTCGAGGTGTCAATTGTCCGGCAGGTGGACGTCAGACCACAACACCAGTGTGGCCTCATCCCAATACTGTTGGCACTGCTCGACGCCGACGTAGATGTTGTCGCGGGCGGCGTCACGGCGAAACTTGCCACACGGTGGCGCGACCCCGAGAACTCAGAGGACGAGCCGACCTTGTTATTGGTCTTCCCCAGGACCCATTTCCACGGCATCTTGGCCGGTGGACGGTGGGGGAAAGCGGTGGCTAGGGTTTGTCGATCATTTGGTCGGTAGAGGTGAGGGAGAAGATCACAAAGTGCACTGGACGACCCTCCACCAGCACGTGTGGCATTAAAAAGAATCAGATGAACGGGGCCAGGGTGGCTGACATGGGGACCCTCCCACACACGTGGGACCCGTGGTGGTGATTCGGCTGCTGACCCACGTGCTTGAGGCGGACACCACGTCTGTCTCGTGTCTGCATGAATGTAAATTTGACTTAAACTTACGGCAGAAATGTGTGTCCATACAAACATGAGACGAACATATTTTGCGTTTGCGGCACCATGCTCAGCCATGATTTTTGGCCTCGCGGCGGATCAAACGGAGATGAAATGATATATATACGAGATGTGATCGATTAAATATAGCATCCTCTCAATATTAGTAGGTGAAACTTATCCATCCATATTTTTTGGCGGTACTTATCCATCCATTATTGTGGTTATATAAGTAAGAAAGATACTACAAAAGTGTAGACGCCTGAAAAGTTGGGTATCCTGTAGCGGGCGCGGCTGCCTCAACCCTGGCTGGCAGGCCCCGTTCAAATTTCGAAACCGCGGATGCGTGAGAGGGAGGGAGAAATGAATGGGTACGACCGTACGAGGAAGGATGCGAGAAATGGTTAACGGAAGTTTACCCCCTACCTGTGGCTGCGGACCTCACGATGGGAGTTACCCAGTTTGCCCCTGTCGCCCGTCCTCGTCAGTGGCTGCCAAGTAAATAGAGGTGCGTGGTCGTGGGCTCTCGTGTAATCTGGCGGGGCCTATATAAGGGGAGACGGGGCGGAGTGGTTATAAAACGCAGCCCCAAAAAACCAAAAGCAGACCAGAAAAATAAATACTCCCTACTCCAAAGAGAGAGAGATAGAGAGACTGGTTTTGGAGAGAGAAAGCGAAGTGGGGAGAGAGAGATAAGAAAAGGCAAACCCCTCCGTCGGCTAGAGCCAAGAGGAGAAGAAGGAAGCAGCAGCAGCTGGCGGCGGCGGCGGCCAAACCCTAGTCTACGTGCTGCGCCGCTGAGGGAGGAGACACGCGTGCGCCATCGGTCGGCGCCAGGAGCTGCAGATCCGCGGCCGGGCCGCCGGAATCGGGGGAGATCCCGCCGGGATGGGTCCGCTTGGGCTGTGACCTCGCTCCCGCCGCCCGTTTCGTCTCAGGGGTTTTCGCCCTGCTAGGGTTCTAAGCTACTCGTTGGTTGTTTGGTGCGGTTTTTTCGAGGGGCGGTTGGGGCCCTGCGCTGGTTTCTACGGAGATTTGGGAGGGGATCTGCCGCCAAGGCGGGAGTCCTCCTTCGTCGTGAGCGCTGGAGACGCAGGGCGGGATCGGGGGAGCCATGTCGTCGCTCAGCAGGGAGCTGGTCTTCCTCATCCTGCAGTTCCTCGACGAGGAAAAGTTCAAGGAGACGGTGCACAAGTAAGTGTCCTCGTCTCGTCTGGTTGATCAAGACAAAGTTTTGGAGCTATCTGGAGTTGTTGAAGCTGTTTTTTTTTTAACCCCCCGTCCATTTTGGTCGCGCAGGTTGGAGCAGGAATCGGGCTTCTACTTCAACATGAAGCACTTCGAGGACCTGGTCCAAGGTGGGGAGTGGGACGAGGTGGAGAGGTACCTCAGCGGCTTCACCAAGGTGGAGGACAACCGCTACTCCATGAAGATATTCTTTGAGATCCGCAAGCAGAAGTACCTTGAAGCCCTCGACAGGTAACTCATATTGAAGCCTGTCCTATCCTGCTCATTTGCTCAGGATCAACAGCGATTTGCAGGCGCTCAACTCAGTTTGCCTTTTGCAGGCATGATCGGGCCAAGGCAGTGGAGATACTCGTCAAGGATTTGAAGGTGTTTGCCTCCTTTAACGAGGAGCTGTTCAAGGAGATAACGCAGCTGCTGACTCTGGATAATTTTAGGTGTGGTGCCAATCGCTTGTTTGGAGCATTTTCGTAGAGCAGAATGCTTGTGCATTGTGCTAATGTGGATGTAATTCTGTCTAAATCACAAACAGGCAAAATGAGCAGCTGTCCAAATACGGGGATACAAAGTCAGCCCGGAATATCATGCTCATGGAGCTTAAGAAGCTTATTGAGGCAAACCCTCTGTTCCGAGACAAGCTTAATTTCCCACCATTTAAAGCCTCGAGACTGCGCACGTTGATCAATCAAAGGTGTTTGGTTAATTTTATTCATTGCATGCATTTAATTACATGTTACTATTTTTTTCTACAGAGGGATACGATCTGCTTGAACAATTTGTACTATTATTTCTTGAGCAAATAAGATTTGACGTGCGTAAGATTCTGTTTAAATTTGTACTATATAACATAGCAGGCCAGCGCATGTTTTTCCTAATGGTACTTATAAGATTGGAAATGAGCTGTCACAAAGCTGCTATATTGGGAGGGTTTCCCTTTATTTGTTTTCTTCTGGCCGTGCTTCCATCTTTCCTTAAAATGAGATGGATAAGTGAGAAAAAGAGGTGTGCAGTCTTTATACGGACACAAACTCGAAGTTTAGCACTTTCACGATGTATAAGGGGTATTTATGATTCTTGATTGTCAATGGTCATACTCCAACCATTTAGTTTGGAAATTAAGAGGGGTGTGTAAAAGGCAAACAGAATTAGCATTTTCTAGTGCTTTACCAAATCCTTGTTGTAGTTGTGAAGAGGGAGTTGTCCTGTCCATTTCATAAATGTTGTCCATATGTACTTGGGACATTTGATTGCTTGAACTTTAGGAGTTGACTATTCGTAAGTTGCCTGAATATTTTCCTCATCTGAGTCACATTTCTAAGCCTTTGGATCAACATCCAACCACTCTTACCTCATGCCACTCCAGATATAACATATGGAATGCAAATTGCAGAGTACACTAAAACTGCACCCTTCCAGGTTGTAACTTTAGCCCAACTAATATGCAATTTCAGGGATCTGTGATAATTTCAAGCAACTGAGAATTAGCAAAATAACAAGTTTTAGGTACTCATTTGTAGCTTCTTGCCTTGGTAATATGTTTGATATGATTTCTACTTACAATTTTTTTGGGGTGTCAGTTGGTTACTCTGTATGGCAAGTTCTTGCAGAATATAACAAAGATGTGTAGGTTTGTGACGTGCCATATTTTTTTTCTTTCTATTTTTTCTGCATACTGCCTATATTCAACACATGCAATGCTTGGGCTGTTTCCATAATGAAGACCTACAAGGCTTTCAGTATTGCCTTCTCTTTCTTTAGTTTCTTGTGGAGGGTGATGCTAACTGGACTGCTTTGATTTTGTATGTCATGTAGTCTTAACTGGCAACATCAGCTCTGCAAGAATCCTAGACCAAACCCTGACATAAAGACACTCTTCACGGATCACTCCTGTGCTGCTCCTACCAATGGAGCAAGAGCTCCTCCCCCTGCCAATGGTCCTCTTGTTGGACCAATCCCCAAGACAGCTGGATTCCCTCCAATGGGTGCTCATGCTGTACGTATCACGGCTATAGTTGAACATTTTGACTTTTTATATCATCCTATCATTTACTATATTCTCAATCTTGCAGCCGTTTCAACCCGTGGTTTCACCATCTCCAAATGCAATTGCTGGTTGGATGACAAATCCCAATCCCTCCTTACCACATCCTGCTATTGCACAAGGGCCGCCCGGTCTTGTTCAGCCACCAAACACAGGTATCATAAAACTGCAATTCAGCAAAATGGTGTCTGTCACTGTTTCAATGTTGTTTCATTTTTTGTTTGGATGCTCTATTTGTTTGCAGCGGCATTTCTGAAGCATCCAAGGACTCCTACAAGTGCGCCTGGCATTGACTATCAGTCTGCAGATTCTGAACATCTGATGAAAAGAATGCGTGTAGGCCAGCCAGATGAGGTATTTGGATGAACTTGGACTTGCCATAGTTTCTGCTCTTTACTCATTTCTGTAACAGTGGATTGATGAAGCAGTTTTGACACCTTAAAAAAACTATATCAGGTGTCATTCTCTGGTGCAAGCCATCCTCCCAATGTTTACAGTCAAGAAGACCTCCCCAAACAAGTTGTTCGCACACTCAATCAGGGTTCTAATGTTATGAGCCTGGATTTCCATCCTGTTCAACAAACTATTCTTCTAGGTACATTCTTCAAACACTTTGCTTGGTTCTTGAATTTTTACTTTGTTAGTGCATATTAATGTATTTAATATCTGTTGTAAAACAGTTGGAACAAATGTTGGTGACATCGGGATATGGGAAGTTGGTTCACGCGAAAGGATAGCACACAAGACATTTAAAGTTTGGGACATTGGCTCCTGCACCTTGCCATTGCAGGTCATTATTTGAATGATAAATTCTTGGATCTATTTTATTCTGTGTTGTTAGCAACTTCTAATGTGCTGTAAGCCTGTAATTAGCAGCATTCTGACTTATATTGTGAGTTCTAATGCATAAAGTGTGTTGTTCTTTGTTCAGGCTGCACTAATGAAAGATGCTGCAATATGTGTCAATAGGTGTCTGTGGAGCCCTGATGGAAATATTTTAGGTATGGAAACAGGCAGTTTAACTGCATTATTCAAATACGTGCCATTTTTCAATAAGAAGATAGCATTTGGGCATTGTTTTATGCTTGGGAGTGCATATCATTTGGGCATGCTTCTCTGCTCAGGAGTGTTCTATTCCTTGTCACTTTTCTTGCTTGTCTATAAGATTGATTCTTTAAGCTTGATTTGATTCTCAGGTGTGGCATTTTCAAAGCATATCGTTCAGACTTATACGTTTGTTCCTAATGGAGAGTTAAGACAGCAAGCAGAGGTACATGCATATTGATGAGACTATATATCAATTAGTTTTCTATGTACACCCCCATTCGGTCTGTTTGACAACGCGAGGTTTGGATTCGAGCCCTTAGGTGGACAGAGTCCTTAACTCCCCATAATTCCCAAACTAATCCTCATCGGAACCGCTTAAAGGTTGCTAACTATTTGATTCTTTGTGAATTGCACAGATTGATGCTCACATTGGCGGGGTCAATGACATTGCATTCTCTCACCCCAACAAGTCCCTATCAATTATTACATGTGGTGATGACAAACTCATTAAGGTGAGGTTACTCATGATGTCACTGTTTTTTAGAATGAAAGAGAACATCCTTAGCATGCTTGCACATTTCATTTGCAGGTATGGGATGCTCAGTCCGGACAAAAGCAATACACATTTGAAGGCCATGAGGCTTCAGTGTACTCTGTTTGCCCTCACTACAAGGAGAACATTCAGGTACTTTCTGGATGATTTCACCTCTGCTATTCTTAAGCTATGCTCTGCCATTTTTTTAATGGTACTGTACTTATTGTTTTGGCTGCTATCCATGTTGTCAGGTTCACTTAGTTTAATTTTGGTATCCCAGTCTTGTACTTCAAATTATTTCATCTTTATCGTCTGTCTGTGGGTTTCTACAACTTTAGCTTCTCTGCAGTTTATCTTTTCTACCGCCATCGATGGAAAAATCAAGGCATGGTTATACGACTGTTTGGGCTCACGGGTCGACTACGATGCTCCTGGACATTGGTGTACTACCATGTCTTATAGTGCTGATGGTACAAGGTGAGAAGCTTCAAGTGAAAAATTAAGCTAACATGCTGAAAGATGAAAGATCTACATTATACTTCATTTTTTTAGAATTTCACACCCATATAAATTGTATGTTTTGAAATTTCCTTGCAGGCTCTTCTCTTGTGGAACTAGTAAAGACGGTGATTCCCACTTGGTCGAGTGGAATGAGACTGAAGGAGCTATTAAGAGGACATATAATGGCTTCAGGAAACGGTCACTGGGTGTTGTCCAGTTTGACACAACGAGAAACCATTTTTTGGCTGCTGGAGATGAATTTGTTGTTAAATTCTGGGATATGGATAACACCAACATACTGACAACAACAGACTGTGAGGGTGGACTGCCTGTAAGTCTGTTTCTGTAGCTTTTTTTATGAATGTAAGTACCAAGTGTTTTTGCTTGACTTTTACTGATTTATGCAGGCAAGCCCGCGCCTGAGATTCAATAGAGAAGGGTCATTGCTTGCTGTTACAGCAAACGATAATGGAATAAAAATATTAGCAAACACCGATGGGCAGCGTTTGCTGAGGATGCTAGAGAGCAGGGCTTTTGAAGGCTCTCGTGGACCTCCTCAACAAATTAATACCAAGGTAATGATGCATATACTTTTCATCAACATTTGCTTGTGTCCTAGGTTCACTTAGGGTATAAATGTTACATTAATTTGGTCCTTATTTAGGTCTCTTGTTTTCTGCTATTTGTTTTTGTTTGCTCTATGCTGGAATCTTTATTTGAGCCTACAGTCTTAAAGGACATTTGCATCCAGCTGTATCTGTACGGTGCACACAAGATGAGTTCCAATGATGATTTTGAAACAACTAATTCATTCAGCTACTATTCCACTTTAGCTGCATAATGTTGATTTCTATTTGGCCTGGCAATTACTGAAGATCGTATTAATAAGTGCCATGTACTCACTTCTAATTTTTTAATGTAGCCTCCACTGCTCACCAACCTTGGTTCTGCTTCAAATGTATCTAGTCCTATAGCAGTGAACTCAGAGCGACCTGATAGGATGTTGCCTGCAGTATCAATGAGTGGACTGGTTAGTTTCCACAGCCTTTCTTGTTCTTCAATACATTGGCTTGCTAAATGTCGTGAACAAATGTGCAGGCATCTATGGATGTTAGCAGAACGCCGGATGTTAAACCAAGAATAACTGATGAATCTGAAAAGCTAAAGACCTGGAAGTTGGCCGACATTGTTGATTCAGGACATCTTCGGGCACGGCGTTGTCCAGATACAGGAGCATCTCCAACAAAAGTATGTTGGCCAAGTTGCATAATTACCTTTAGTTATCTGTATGTTTTATTGAGTTATAAATATTGAGCCTGCAATTTCAACTTACACATACAATCTGTTTCTTTAAGATATAGAAGAGGGTAGTCATATTGTCTGTTTGATATTTGACTGCAGTTATTATTTCATAAAGGTTTATATTTGCCTGCAGTTTTTTGCTGTATAATTGGCAGTTCACTATTTGCCAAGCAAGTTTGTTAATGCTCTGGGCAATGTAAATTTTCTGATGAGTCACATTTTATTTGTTTCCTCAACAGGTTGTCCGTTTGTTGTATACAAATAGTGGGGTTGCACTTTTGTCTCTCGGTTCCAATGCTGTTCATAAGCTGTGGAAATGGCAACGCAGTGACAGGAATCCTAATGGCAAGGTAGACTGAAGTTGTATTTATTTGGATTTCAGTTGCAATCTTTTTTTGCTTGCCTTCTGAATTTTCTTTACCCTCTTCTGTTAGTCTACTGCATCTATTTCGCCTCACCTGTGGCAACCAGCAAATGGGATTCTAATGACAAATGACACAAGTGATGGCAACCCAGAAGAAGCAACTGCCTGCATTGCGTTGTCCAAAAATGACTCCTATGTTATGTCTGCATCTGGTGGCAAAGTCTCTTTGTTCAATATGATGACGTTCAAGGTAAATGGCTTCTCCAGCATATAGACAATCCCCCCTCCCCCTCTGAACCAACCGTGCACACTTAGGGTAATATAGTGTCCTGATAAGCCATTACTCCAGATAACAAGAACCATAATTGCGTTACTGCCTTTATCCGACTTTCCTGATTAGATATGTGAAATCTGTCACAGGTCATGACTACTTTCATGGCACCTCCACCTGCTGCGACTTTCCTCGCATTCCACCCACAGGACAATAATATTATTGCTATAGGAATGGAAGACTCGACCATTCAAATCTACAATGTCCGTGTTGATGAGGTGTGTGCTGCTAACTTATGAAACTCACTTGAATTGAAGTATCAATGTATCATTGCTTTTAAATAATATGTTTTGTATCTCCTCTTGCTTTGCCCTATTTGAAGTATCTGAGATTACACTTAGGGTGTATTTAGTTTTAGCCCAAGCTCACCCTACCAAAAAATTGGTTAGCCCAAATTTTGTTCTCGGTATTGGTTGCCCATGATTCGTCCAATGTTGGCAAGAAATATGAACTAGAGTGAATAAAATTTTGGTAAGATAGATTTTGGACACAAACGGAACATACCATTACAATTTCTGTCGATCAAAAACCTTCAACCGACACTTATAAATACTTGGGAGTCTTTGTCTGGTAACAATTGAATCCTTTCATGTTGGATTTGCACTTAATATTGATTTATTTTGCACTAAATCTTGATTCGAAGGCCATGTACTAATGTCAACTCCACAAAATTACTTAGGTCAAAAGCAAGCTCAAGGGTCATCAGAAAAAGATTACCGGACTGGCATTTTCTCAATCAATGAATGTTCTTGTATCTTCAGGTGCTGATGCTCAGGTATGATCTTTTACTCTGTTATAAATTATTGTAGCAGCTAAATGTTCAAATTGCTATGCGGAAACGGTCCAATTCATGTTAGTCGCATGCCAGGCCATTCATTATTCTGTTTATTATATTTTCTTTGCGATTGGGCAAACAACTATGATGTCATATATTTGTTCTCAAATCATTGATTGATGAAACCAAAATTTGCAGCTATGCGTCTGGAGCATTGATGGTTGGGAGAAGAAGAAATCAAAATATATCCAACCCCCGGCAAATCGCTCTGGTGCTTTAGTTGGCGATACAAGGGTCCAGTTTCACAATGACCAAACACATCTTCTTGTAGTTCATGAGAGCCAACTGGCAATCTATGATGGAAATCTTGAATGCTCGCGCTCGGTTAGTCATGACTAAAATTTATTATTTTTGTATCTGCTCGTTATTCCATATTCACATTGTTTCTTACCCTAGGTTTATTACTCACTGCAGGTCATTGCTAAATATTTTTGATTTATACATATTTGCTTTTTTCTCCTTTATGGATTATTATTGTTACTGGGCATCTTCATTGATTTCCCCTGTTACTTGATGCAAATGCAGTGGTACCCAAGAGATGCACTGCCAGCGCCAGTTTCGAGTGCAATATACTCGTGTGATGGTCTCCTGGTTTATGCTGGTTTCTGTGACGGTGCTATTGGAGTATTTGAAGCCGAGTCCCTTAGGTTGCGTTGCAGGATTGCACTTTCCGCCTATGTGCCTCCTTCAATATCTAGGCATGCTGCTCAGTGTCACTGCTTGTTTTTGTTTTCATACATGGTTGCGTTTTGCTTATTATTTCCCCTGTTTGTTAATCCAACAGCGGGGCAAATGTGTACCCCATGGTTGTAGCGGCGCATCCCTTGGAGCCTAACCAGATTGCAGTTGGAATGAGTGATGGGGCAGTTCATGTGGTTGAGCCGCTGGACGCGGACCCAAAGTGGGGAGTCGCGCCTCCCCAGGATAACGGAGCCCACCCGTCCATGTCATCAGCTCCAGCAGCATCTAACAACCAGACGTCTGATCAGCCAACGAGATGACTCAGGCCACTAAACAATGGTAGGACTCTAGGAGACAGGGAGAAAGAAAACAGTTAGATTCATGAGACAAGGTGAGGTGATATGTATCAATTCCACACCATCTCCTTGCCACAGGTGGTGATTGATGATGGCATGTCTAGATTAGTTTTTGGTTCCTGGTTGTTTTTTTGCCCCCAAAATCTTAACTTCATCACCTGGTGCCCTCTTCCTTTGTAAAGCTTTTCCTGCTCCCAGCTAGTGGTGGTTACTTAGAAGCCTTTATTTGTTTTTATTTATTTATGCTCCTTTATTTGTGGGGGTAGTTATTTTGTAGTGTAAAATATGCTTGTCATGTTGGATGATGATGATATTTGCTTCGCTTGTTGCCGCCGATTCGATTGGCTATTTAGCTTATTTAATTGATGGGAGGATTTGTAGTGTAAAGGTTTTGAAGATGATTTGATTTGCTTTGTTGAAATTGGTTGGCACAATGTGGTGGTTTGCTAAGTCAACGTCCAAAGCCGGCGGACGCTAATTGTAGTGTAAAATATGCTTGTTATGTTGGATGATGATGATATTTGCTTCGCTCGTTGCCGCCGATTCGATTGGCTATTTAGCTTATTTGATTGATGGGAGGATTTGTAGTGTAAAGGTTTTGAAGATGATTTGATTTGCTTTGTTGAAATTGGTTGGCACAATGTGGTGGTTTGCTAAGTCCACGTCCAAAGCCGTCGGACGCTAATTGTAGTGTAAAATATGCTTGTATGTTGGATGATGATGATATTTGCTTCGCTCGTTGCTGACGATTCGATTGGCTATTTAGCTTATTTGATTGATGGGAGGATTTGTAGTGTAAAGGTTTTGAAGATGATTTGATTTGCCTTGTTGAAATTGGTTGGCACAATGTGGTGGTTTGCTAAGTCCACGTCCAAAGCCGGCGGACGCTAAGGCCTACAAAGCGATGCTATTGGCGGGAGTTAAGAAAATCCCAGCGATCAGGAATAGGGTTCTTTCCTAGGTTCGGGGCATCTCCGACGCTATTACTGCACCAAATAAAAGTGGACATGTTTGGACGTGTCTGTGGACAGCTTCAGGGGAGCCAGCCAGCCAACTTGGTCCATCAAATAAAAATGATGCACCAAATAAAAGTGGACATGGCATTTTCATTAATATAGGGATTTTTTTTACATAGCAAAAGTTAAGGATTTAATTATTCGAGTCTAAATCTTTGCTGGCCATGGGCATGTCCATGTCCCACGTCCTACTCTTTGCTATTGGAGGTGAGATAGACGTGGACGGTCCGACCTCGTGGTTGTTGCGGCCTGGCGCGAACAATCGTGAAGTTGTCGATGTTGGCAGTGTTTTTGTTCGCAATCGCATGTGCTGCCTCGGCTGTGATCTACTCGAATTAGCGGTCGCACTCCGTCTTGTTAACACGAAGCTGCCATCGCTCACGACAGATGGCCCGGGCGCTACACATGGACTCGTATAACGCTCGTTGCTTATCCGCGACGCCCAAATTCTCAGTGACCATGGTCGTGATGACCTCCTTGTTCGCCTGCTCGTCGACGATTTGGTCCTCTGTGAGCTGGTGCTGCAGGTTGTATCGTCCTCCTGGAACATCCAAAACATGAAGACCGGCAGTGCTGCCTGCTGTGCCTCTGCCATGACGGCTAGTTAGTGCCAACATGAGCTATCTCAATGTCACCTCTTCCAACACGATCTCTTATGAAATGTTGATGAATGGCAATATGCTTGGTGCGGCTATGTTGAATGGAGTTGTTGGCGATATTAATTGCACTCTCATTGTCACATAAAGAGGCATCTTGTTCGTAGTTATACCAGAACCTTTTGATGTTTGCCTCATCCAGCCATCACATACAACAACTTGTGGCGGCAAAATACTCGGCTTCAGTGGTGGAGAGGGAGACACACTTTTGCTTCTTCAAGGGCCAACTTACCAGGGAGCGTCCAAGGAATTGACATGAATCCGAGGTTGACTTTTGTTGTACTCTATTGGAATTAGGAGTTTGAGAAAATATCACCGGAAAAGTTTCCGAGATAATAGGAATTGTTTCGAGAGAAAACCGAAAGTGTTTCAAGGAACCCAAAAGCGTTTTGAAGAAAATTAGGAAGGTGGAAAAGTTCTGAGGGACCTAATAATAATATAAGAGGGCGACAATATTTATCGGGACCCCCAAGATTATTCTAGGTGCGATAGGCTGCCATATAATAGGCTAAAGTCTATAAGGGGGTAACCACATGGACCTAGAGGCTCCATAAGGGTGGCGCCCCCCTTTGGCTTGCCCTACAAGCTTAGCAGGCGGCTAGGTGTTGGAGAAGGGTGGCTCTCCCAAGGGAGGGATTCCCTTCCTCCAGTCGGCTAGGCCCC
>NC_041392.1:402694335-402715142 GCF_002162155.2 Triticum dicoccoides
TAGAGACAAGTTCTCCTCTCTCTCTCTCTCTCTCTCTCTTGTTTCGGGCGCCCCTTTTCTCACAAGCTCTACTTCTCCAAAAAAGTAGAGCGCCGCCGCAAGGCTCTTCCTCCCTCTTCAAGTTCTCCGGCGATGCCTAGCTCTGAACGGTGATGTGCTGTCGGATCATCGATCTCGTACGTGTGCAACCCATAGAGAGATCGTGCTTTCGATCTTCGTTTGAGGGACCGCGTGGGACGGTTCAAGGGGCTTCAAGAATGATATACACCAACTCTTCTTCCGCTGTAACTCGGAGTTGGCAACGACTAGGTCTAACCTTGTATGTATCTTCATAGTGATCCTGGGATCTTGATCCGTAGGCTGGATTTTTTTGTTTTCTACTATGTTTCCCAACAACAGGTCCTTGTATGTCATCATCGTGGTTTCAAAGTGCTAAAAACTCCACCGGAAATTCCGTTCTTGTTCCCTGTGCACACACCTTCATATCCACACTTGATCATGCTCCAATATCCATCCGTGTTGTCCATGCTAGGTCCATCATTTCTATACAATACAAATGCATCCAATTTAGGCAACATCATATTCTTGTTGGAAATATGCCCTAGAGGCAATAATAAAGTTGTTATTATCATATTTCCTTGTTCTTGATAAGTGTTTATTCTCCATGCTATAATTGTTGACTGGAAACTTAATACATGTGTGGATACATAAACAAATACCATGTCCGTAGTGAGCCTCTACTAGACTAGCTTGTTGATTAAAGATGGTTAAGGTTTCCTAATGATACGTCTCCCTCGTATCTACTTTTCCAAACACTTTTGACCTTGTTTTGGACTCTAACTTGCATGATTTGAATGGAACTAACCTGGACTGACGTTGTTTTCAGCAGAATTGCCAAGGTGTTATATTTGTGCAGAAACAAAAATTCTCAGAATGACCTAAAACTTCATGGAGAATATTTTTGGAATTTTAAAAAAATACTGGCAAAAGAATCAACACCAGGGGGCCCACACCCTGTCCACGAGGGTGGAGGGCTCCCCCCTACCTCGTGGGCCCCCCTGAGGCTCCACCGACCTCAACTCCAACTCTATATATTCACGTTCGGGGAGAAAAAAAATCAGGAAGAAGGATTCATCGCGTTTTATGATACAGAGCCGCCACCAAGCCCTAATCTCTCTTGGGAGGGCTGATCCGGAGTCCGTTCGGGGCTTCGGAAAGGGGAATCCGTCACCATCATTGATGAAGCTATGAACCTAGGGTAGGGTCATGGACCTACCCTAACTGCCCTACCCAAGGACATCTCTAGAAGAAATCACCTTTCAATCGACTTAAAGGTGTCCCACTCGACAGACTCGAAGACACTCGACCAAGAAGCAATCACTCGACCAAGACCCAACCACTCGACGGCCAGGAGACCTAAAGGCGCCCCGCGCTCTAACGGTCGGTCATTAAGTAGCTTTTATGATCATCATAGCACTTTATTACTAGCGTTACCAGAAATGCACTGCCTTAATGTACATTGAACCCTTCGTAATATGGGCTGGCCGGGGTCCTGGCGCACTCTATATAAGCCACCCCCTCCTCCGAGACAGGGGTTGGCACCTCTGTAACTCATACACACATAATCCAGTCGATCGCCTCCGGGCTTCAAGACGTAGGGCTTTTACTTCCTCCGAGAAGGGCCTGAACTCGTAAACCTTGCATCCTTACAACCTCTCCATTGCTAAGACCTCACATCTCCATACTTACCCCCCTACATTACTGTCAGAGTTAGAACCACGACAGTTGGCGCCCACCGTGGGGCAGGTGTTTTAGCGTTTTGTTGGAGGAGTTGCGATCTTTTCCGACCCGAATCATCATGGTTTTCGACGGAGTTTTGGTGAAGGGCCGCGAGATCCGTCTCGGCGCGCTCACGTTCATCGCCGACGACTCCGCCTGGCTTCAGGAGGCTCCGCTCGACGTGGACGCACTCCCTGTCCGCGGGGCAACGCACTTTCGCGCGTGCCTCCGCGGCGTTCTCCCGCGGCAACCGTCGACCCCTTACCGGCCGGCTCCTGTGCTGTCCTCCCTCCCCGTTTCCCGCCGGCGCAAGCGCTCCGGTCAGTCGAGACTTCAGCTGTGGGTGAGACACGCGGTGGCCCGTCAGTCGGTCATCCCTCAAGTCGCGACGATTGAGCCCGACGGATCCCTCTACGGCCTGTTCGACCTGTCGACTGGCTCCGAAGAGACCGCATCCGAGTGCGACAGCAGCGATCCGGCGGCGGAGGTTCTGATGGTCGATGGACCGCCCAGTCCCCCCGGTTTTACCCGCACCGACGGAGGCGCAGGAGGAGGCGACCCGTCGCGTCCCCATGAGGAGTATCTTCTCGAGCCTCTCACGTCGCTGCAGAGAGAAGAACTTCGCCGCCGGAACATGGATGCACTTCACACTCCTATCGTTGGAGAAACCCCCGAATCTCACGCCTTGGAGGATGCGCGCCTGGCAAACTTGGCTGAGCGCACTCGACTGGAGAACCTCCAGCGAGCACTCGACGAGCGGGCGCGACAACGGGTTCCCGAATCCAGTCGACGTTAGCTCTTCCCGCCCCCGCAGGTATATCGGACTCCGGTTCAGAATTTAGCAGCTGCGGCCCGTATAGCGGAGTCGATTCAGCCTTCCCAGTCGGAGGCTGGCAGAGGCTTGCTGCAGATCAGAGCGTTACTCTGGGCAGTAGGAGATCAGAATTCCGCTGTTTCTTAGTCGCGGAACAGAATTCACAGCAGATCCGTTGCTGCGGACACGGTCTAGTCGGCTCACAGCCCGAGATCGCCCCCGAGGCGTGAGGGACGTGGAGACCGGCGTGACCAGTATGGGAACCACGAGCAGTATGATCACCGAGTCGATCGTGACGGTCGACGTCGAGTGCCCATGCCTCCCCCGAGGAGCGGGTCGTATGTGCCTCGCCAGCAGGATGACAGGCGCCCTCATAGTGGTGGTCGAAGGATTCCAGTCGACCCCAGAGGGCCAGGCTTTGACGTGAGATCTATCCTCGTCCAAGGTCTGGTCGACAGGAACAGGGCTCACCGAGAAGGCCACGACAGAGATGCGCTTGCCAGCAGCAGAGTACATGTTTCGGGGCCAGAGTGCTTTAGTAGAGCCATCAGGGCTGCTGTGACTCCTTCCAATTTCAGGTTGGCGACTGGAGTTAGTAAGTTCACTGGCGAGTCCAAGCCTGATACTTGGCTTGAGGACTACTGAGTGGCCATCTAGATTGGCGGCGGCAATGATGAAGTGGCCATGAAGCACCTGCCTCTCATGTTGGAGGGCTCGGCCAGAGCGTGGCTAAACCAGTTAGCACCTAGCAGCATTTACACTTGGGAAGATCTCTCCCGAGTGTTCGTCACCACATTTGAGGGCACATGCAAGCGACCAGCAGGACTGACGGAACTGCGGTCTTGTGTGCAGAAGCCGAATGAAACTTTGGGGGATTACATCTAGAGATGGATCACGTTACATCACTCGGTGGAAAATGTGCCTGACCACCAAGCAGTTTGTGCCTTTAAGGAAGGCGTCAAGTATAGAGAGCTAAATTTGAAATTCGGTCAAACCGGAGACATGTCCCTGAATCGGATCATGGAGATTGCCACCAAGTACGCTAATGGTGAAGACGAGGATCGACTCAGAAGTGGCAAGCTCAAGTCAGTCGCCCAAGAAACCGGAGCCAATTCCAATCGGAAGCAGAAGCGGAAGGCCGAGCCAGCGGCTGTCAGGACCCCGACTCAATGCCACATCGATCTAGCATGTAACACCTCATATCACTTTGCGGCCTCACGCACGGTATTCCCACGGGTGTCGCATTACCTTTGCCCGGGACCGTTTGCGCCTTTTGGCACACGTATATGACAGTGTCGCTAGCATCCATATGATAAGGAGCCTGGGCTGACATGGCTAGTCGTAAACCCAAAGTGGCACAAACTTACAGGGACAGGCATCCATGACCTAACATCGAACGTGTCGGTCATCAGCGAGTGAATCCAGGCTGTAGCACTGGGCTAGCAGGACTCCGGTGAACCGGGCTGTAGCGGGCTAACAGGACTCCGGTATTCATCGCGTGACATTTCCCCGAAGGGACAGACACAGGAACGAAGAAGGACACATGCCGGCCAGCCTAAGTGTTCCGGAGCAGCAGCAAGCTACCATGGCTCAGTGGAAACACTAGGAGACATTTCCCGGTAAGAGAGGCTACTAAGGATAAACAACTAGATAGCCAGATCCCACACATACCAAGCATTTCAATAACATACACACAATATGCTCGATATGTGCAAATACAACATGGCATCACAACATGACTCTACGACACAAGTAAATATTCAATAGGCTCCGAGGAGCGAGATATTACAAACAGGGGTCTCACGACCCAACATTCAGAGCATACAAAACAAAGCACAAGCGGAAGCTATCATGTCTGAGTACAGACATCTAGAAATGAAAAAGGCTGAGAAGCCTGACTATCTACCAGATCCTGCCGAGGGCTCAAGATCGTAGCTGAGGTAACAAGCTAAACGTCGAAGTCCACGCGAAACTACTAGTGAGACCGAAGTCTCTCTGCAAAAAACATAAAATAGACAAACGTGAGTACAAATGTACCCAGCAAGACTTACATCAGAACTAACTACATATGCATCATTATCAACAAAGGGGTGGTGGGGTTTAACTGCAGCAAGCCAGCTTTGACTCGGTGGCTATCCTAAACTACGACTGCGAGTAACTCTTTTGAGGTGGCGCACACGAGTCCACATATTCACCATATCAATACACCACTATGGATCCGCTCCCGTCTCCCTACGAGAACGCCATCCATAGCACTCACGCTTATCTTGCGTATTTTAGAGTATCCACTTTCACTTGTCTATGAACTGATATAAGCAACCCAGAAGTCCTTTTCCGCGGACACGGCTATTCGAATAGATGATATTAACCCTGCAGGGGTGTACTTCTTCATACATGTTTCCACCACTTAGCGTCTGCACACGACATGTGCTCGACAGACTTCAAGCGAAAGCCGACGTGGGTGTAGACCACGACCTACCTAAACACTCAAGTCTCTAGTCCAGGTTTATCGCCTATTCGGGTTCCATCCATGAGGAGATCCGGCCGGAGTTTCGCTCACAACCCCAAACGATGTGAACAGGGTTCCCGAGATACCAAACGGGCATTCGGTACACCGTGCCACGTACCTACCTCATCACAGCCCACCCCTACGGTCAGCGCTGTCCATGGCCTCCAGTAAGCTACAAACACCAGAAACTACTTGCAACTCCTGGACAGAGGACAAGGGTGAATAAGAAGTCGAGCGGGGTCATATTTCAGGGCCCAATGTATGGTAGTAGCTGAATCATGGATCACAAACACAGAACTCAGTTCCTAAGGACGGCTTCAATGAGACAACCCACCATGTACTCCTACATGGCCTCTCACCGACACCTTTTACCAAATCGTGTTCACACACTTAGCTCACACATAGTAGGACATGTTCACACACCTCTGATTCATCCTCGATGAATCAGACCTGACTCAACTCTAAGCAGTAGCAGGCATGACAAACAAGCATGAATGAGTAGGCACATCAGGGCTCAAACAACTCCTACTCATGCTAGTGGGTTTCATCTATTTACTGTGGCAATGACAGGTCATGCAAAGGATAAAGGGGGTTCAGCTACCGCAGCAAGTAACAGATGAATCGGTGTTGTCCTAATGCAGTAAAAGAGAGCAGGAGCGAGAGAGTAGGATTGTATCGGAATGAACAAGGGGGTTTTGCTTGCCTGGCACTTCTGAAGATAACATTGAGTCTTCATCAGTGTCAACGATCACATCATCGGTATCACGTCTATCGAGAGGGGACAAATACCGGCAACACAGAAGGGAACACAATCAATGCAATGCACAATATGATGCATGATCATGACATGGCAAAATGAATGTGTTTTGGGCTAATGCAACTAGCAACAGATTAAATGAAGTTGGTTTAAATACAAGATTCAAATTCAAACTCCATATGTGATTATTCAAATGCCATTTAATTGATTTGTGCTAAACAGCAGCTATAAGTTGTTCTAACATGCATGAAAATGGTACAGATGGATTCCTTGAATTTTTCTGATAATTTTTCATATATAAATTATTTAATTTGGAGTTACGGTTAATTTTCTATGATTTATTGAAGTTTAGGGCATTTTCTGAAATTATAAATCATTTCCTAATTTATTTTAATTCCAGAAAGGAATTATTGTGTCAGCATGACCTCATGCTGACCTCAGCAGGTCAACGGGCGCCGTCCAGGTCAAACTGACCTATGGGACCCATATGTCAGCGTCACAGTTAGTTAACAGGGGGTTATCTGCTTAATTAAAGGATTAGGGGGGTCGGGGCCCACTGGTCAGTGTTAGTGGCTAATTAGGTTTAGTTAATGGCCTGGGGCCCACACGTCAGTGAGAGAGAGGGGAGGGTCAAACCGGGCAGTGGGTTAACCCACGCCGGTCAACGGTCAGCGGTCGCCGGCGTTTAGCCGCCGGCGAGTCCCGACGCGGTGGTGCGCTGCGGAAATGGCCTACAGAGCGCCGTTTGGCGCGCGGAGCACGACTACGGGATGCGGACGCTCGTCCGCATCTAACCAGGGTGGTGGCGCGGCCGGGGAGTGGCCGGAGAGTGGTCGGCGACGAGCTTTAGCGGCGGCCGGAGTTCGGGCAAGGTCGGGGTTGGCGTTAGGGGGCACGGGAGGGGAAGCTGGTGTGTGAGTTAGGTTCCTGGTGAGGTGTGGAGCACGTTGCCGTGCTCGGTAGCTAGCTCCAGTGGCTCTGGCCTTGTCCGCGTCATCGCCGGCGGTGAGGAGCTCACGGCCCCGGTGAAAAGGGCGGCTAGCGTGCGGGAACGAGCACGGGGAGGAGGGGAAATGGAAGAGGAGCTCACAGCGGATCCGGTAGAGGCAACAGCGAGGCCGGGGAGGGGCTGGAGCTCGCGAATCCTCGAAAGTTCGCCGGCGGCCGAAGGTTGGGGACGAGCTCCGGGAAGACGCTACAGGGCTCCCGCGGTCGAATGGGTTGGTGTAGAAGACGCAGAAGGCGATGGCGGTTCCTCTGAACTCATCGGAGAGGCACGGGGTGGACGGTGGCCGCGGTGATGCTCGTCGGCGGCGACGGGTGTGTTCGGTGGCTGCGCGCGAGAGAGCCAGAGGAAGAGAGGAGCTCGGGGAGAGAGTGAGAGGCCTGGGGGGGGCGTGGCTGTCTCCGTGGCACTAGAAGGGCCTCGAGGGCGTGAGGCAGGCAGGGAGGAGGCCACGGCGTCGCTAGCGCTCTCGCCACGCACCTGCCTGTCCTCCTGGCAGGAGGAAGAAGACCACACAGCCCCTGGTGGGCTGGGCCTCTTCTGCCAGGTAAAGCCCAGGTGAGGTTTCTGTCTTTCTCTCTTATTTCTGTTTGTTTTATTTTTATTTAATTCTTTTGCCACTGTTTTGAATTTAAAATAATTCAAACAATGCCAAAAACTCCTCTGAATATTTTATATTGCTAGATGGACTTTTCCAAAAGCTTATAAAATATTTCAGGGGTATTTGAAATTATATTCTAATTATATGAATATAATTCAAATTCAAATAGCTAATGATTTAAATTCAAAGTCCCAAAAATAAATCCTTTTAAAATGTTCATTATTTTTGGTTTGGATCAAAACCCTTGCCAAAAATATTAAACATCTAAGAAGAGCATTTTGGAACAATGAATGAGATTTTTAGGGTTTTTGCCCTTCTTTTATTTAGGGTTTTGAGGCTTCCAATTTTCCTCAGTTCAAGTTTCGAAAATATAGACATGATGCACACATGAAGCTAGCCTAGAGCACTACCAGCAGCTAGGGATGTGACAACTCACCCCCACTAAACAAGAATCTCGTCTCGAGATTCAAGCGTAGGGTAGGGTGAAGGGGTAACGCAACTAGTACAATCTCCACGATCCAGGTTGCACTTCATAGGAACGTTGATTCGAACACCATCTTTGTCTTGAAGTCTTGCTCTGAGAAATCCTGTCAACATGACATGGAGGGAAGAAGGAGACTCTAGAAGGGTCGATCTTCTCGAAGATCGAACAACTCCCGGAATGAGACATAGGACCATCTCTCGGGTTGATACACGAGATACACATCAAGAGGGGTGGAAAGAAAGGGATGACGAAGGTTCACTAGGTGGACAACAATTCCACACTTAAGAAGGTGGTAAACGATTGTCCACGTAGCAAGGAGTTGAGTTGCCATGATACCACGACGAAACATCCTGGAGGAGGGTGATTCGTAGATTATTTCCTTAAGTGGCAAAAAGAATTACCTTTGATTCAGAGATCATTGAAAACCTTTATACCAGCCTAAGGCAATTCTCAAGCGATCGTTTGGAGGGGGTCAGTAGAATGGCATACTCGGACTTGGATGATGTGGATTACCTTGTTGAAGACAACGCAATGGATGATTTTGCTTATCACCGGAAATGGAAGAGACCCATGGTAGAATGGCACATTGGCGGTGCAAGCTAGGAACAAAATGCAAATGATGGGAATGATTCTAGTAACTGGGGAGAACCCAACAATAGAGAGTGAATCCACTGTTGAGAAGTTATAGCATAACCGAGGAAGTTGAGAGCAAACCTAGCTAGTGCCGATGGTAACACCTAACGCTTGTGCATGCTCTCAAGAACTTGAGCATTTCCATAATCATCAAGGTTTTACCAATATCCGTGTCAAGGATTCTGGCAACACAACTTACTACCATGATGAATAGCGATGGACGATGCAGATGCAAAGGAGGATAACACTTTCTCAGATTTCACCTTAGCGAGCCAAGGAACAAAATCTGGACGATCGACCGAGAGACATTTAGCACTCCGCTTCTAATGTTCTCCTTGATGTGCTAGCGTAACCCATTCATAGATATGGTTTGATATCTAGAACATCAAGTAAAAAGGTCGGACTTCGGGATCTCAAAATCCATAGGGGCAACTAGGGAGTAAATCCTACGAAATCCCTATGGGGAGGTGGCCAACTTCCTCAATCAAGATATTATAATAACAGGTCTTCCGGCTGGGTGTGTTGGCCACGACATCCACTTTACCGGTTTTCGAGGGACCGATATTATAGTTCTTGGGAAATGTTCCAAACCATCATATCTGCCTGAGATTCAGATCTGGTTGGTGTCAGGATATTCCAGACTCATCGAGTCTAGGAAGAAAAATGAAAGTTTGCAACACAAATCGACGAGATGACGTTGCGGGATTCTCGAGAGATGAACTATGATAGCAAGCTCCAAAACATGAGCTGGTTCTGCTACAAACATGTGAACACGCTGTCCCAGACAAACATGACCACGTGGTAGTCTTATAATAAAACACTACCGAGTTCAGGTGGGGGAACCATCATTAATGACATCGAAGTCTCCACGCGTGGAAGTCCAAAGAGTTCACCTTGGACAGACTCCTTTATCTTTGAACAACTCAATCAGTGGCTTGGTGTGCTCGGAACACATATGGAATGAAGGTTGCAAGTCTCCAGACCACAGAATACTTCGCACGTATGCATGACTGACTTGGGATGATTCCAGAGGAAGCAAAACTAACTTTCTCAAATCCACGGCGGCAACTTTCACCAAATGCACGTGTATAAGAGGAAGTCACTCCTTTCATCAAACAAATACTTCATGAGTTAGCATGAAGAAATGCTTTCAAAAGTTTCCAACACTAGCTTAATGTTCAACAAAATCATGGAGGAGATAAGGATGTTGTCAATGGGCTCAACAACAATTCTTCCGGGTTTCCCTTTAAAAGGAATTCCATAGTAAAGTGAACAAGTGATAGCATAGGTCAGACCCAAAAGATATAATGGTGTATACTCGAGGGATCAACCACGAGTAAGACAACATTACGAATATCGTTGGTTCTGGTCTGATTGGATGATAGCCCATACTCCAATCAAAGGTTGGATAAAATGATAGGTCCATTAACTGATCACGAGGTTCAGTCGATGAAAATATCAACTTTCTTCAACACACATACAAGACATCCCTTATAATGAACTATATCGGACAAGCTTCTATCTTCCAACTCTCCAAGTTGATGCATAGCTTAACCAACTAGCTCAGGGGTATCCAACATAGATTCTTGGAGAAAGGGTGGTTTATAGGATAAACCAACTTGATCACGAGCTTAACATAACAGTCAGGTAACAACCTGGTGATACTTTCGAGAAGATATTCGGAAAATCACGAACCACCGATATGTTACTAAGATCGAGAACAATCTTGCTTTTCAGGGCAAGATGATATGATCAAATGAGTGAGGACTTGACACAATCCTAACTCATTGATCGAAGGGTGCACCGGAAATAAGGACTAGATAGCACGATCAGTCTTAGAATGATGATTCAAGAACCAACACGCTAAGAATGAAATTATTATCCTTTAACTACCAAGCAACGAGGTTGCTGGGAGTATTGATTTCACACATCACAATTCATTTGTCGGTATTCTGGTTGCATCAACACGAGGGCCGAGGAATGACTAATGATGGTGAGAAGTATCACTACGTCAAAATTCATGAGAGTTGGTGCAGTTCTCATGACAATTCTGACATAAAGGGGGGTAATACTCCAAGGTAGAACAGAACCAAAAGCTGGATTGGCATTTGATCTGTGGAATACAACTACTTTGACCCAATCCTAGATATGGATGAGGTACTGGAGTTTGTTTCTCCAAGTCATTCAGGACAGAATGGCTTGACGGACCACAAGAGTAATAGGCATCGATAAACGAACGCACGCATACTCTTGACTATCAATTGATAGACGAAGGTCAGTAGACAACTAAAGAGGGACAACTCAAAGGAACATATAACTTTCTGAGTTGTGGATGCATAGACTAGTATGTCGAACCAAGTTCAACATAATTCTTCCGGATAACCCATGCAGAAGGGTTGAGCTGGCAGAGTCACAATATAGCATGGAGAACTCATCGACAGCACTCTTGTTGTCATCTTTTGGTTCAGAAGAACTCCTGCCAAGAATGGTTCATGGTAATTGGAAGAAGGATGTACCACGAACCTCGAGGACTATCGCAAAGGTTACTACTATCCTAAAGGGACTAGCAAACACTATCAACATGAAGTAAGTAGAGTGAATCTCGGGTTCAAGAACCCATGAATAGAATGCCTACTAACTAAATGGCATCACAGGATGCTTTCGATAATAAAGGCCAGAATCTTCACACTGGGAACACAAAACGTTGCTAGATTACTAGGTGACTCCCTAAAACACCTAGGGTCATAATAATTATTCCAACATATATGTTGAGGCAATAAAGTACCTCAACTCACTGATTTGTGTGATTAATTTGACCAAAGGCACATCGGAAACAGAAGGAAGGGATTTGCAAATGCATCAGACTATTTAGAAACCTGGGATGACTCGGACAGCATAACAGCTGTAAATGCTCAAAAAGATTTGAGACAATCACAAAAATGGTGGCATAACCACTCAGAAGCACAATATCAAGGTTTCGAGATCAACAATTAACATACAAAGGTAGTAGGAACTGAACTCAAGCTTAAATCCAACAATCTTATAAGTCTACAGATTAGCAACACGTGATCCTGATAGAAAGAAGAGATAGCCTAGTTCTTAATCCCCGTAGGAAAGATAAGATGACTCAGATCAGAAGGGCATAAGGTATAAGGAGTAAAAAGAGCCTTACGTTCCATCCCACAATCAATTCCCTTATATAACTAAAGAATTTCTAGACTCAACTTCGACCAGTTTGGCTTGGTAATCCTACAGGCACTCAAGCTCTGATACCAACGCTGTCAGGACCCCGACTCAATGCCACATCGATCTAGCATGTAACACCTCATATCACTTTACGGCCTCACGCACGGTATTCCCACGGGTGTCACATTACCTTTGCCCGGGACCGTTTGCGCCTTTTGGCACACGTATATGACAGTGTCGCTAGCATCCATATGATAAGGAGCCCGGGCTGACATGGCTAGTCGTAAACCCAAAGTGGCACAAACTTACAGGGACATGCATCCATGACCCAACATCGAACGTGTCGGTCATCAGCGAGTGAATCCAGGCTGTAGCACTGGGCTAGCAGGACTCCGGTGAACCGGGCTGTAGCGGGCTAACAGGACTCCGGTATTCATCGCGTGACATTTCCCCGAAGGGACAGACACAGGAACGAAGAAGGACACATGCCGGCCAGCCTAAGTGTTCCGGAGCAGCAGCAAGCTACCATGGCTCAGTGGAAACACTAGGAGACATTTCCCGGTAAGAGAGGCTACTAAGGATAAACAACTAGATAGCCAGATCCCACACATACCAAGCATTTCAATAACATACACACAATATGCTCGATATGTGCAAATACAACATGGCATCACAACATGACTCTACGACACAAGTAAATATTCAATAGGCTCCGAGGAGCGAGATATTACAAACAGGGGTCTCACGACCCAACATTCAGAGCATACAAAACAAAGCACAAGCGGAAGCTATCATGTCTGAGTACAGACATCTAGAAATGAAAAAGGCTGAGAAGCCTGACTATCTACCAGATCCTGCCGAGGGCTCAAGATCGTAGCTGAGGTAACAAGCTAAACGTCGAAGTCCACGCGAAACTACTAGTGAGACCGAAGTCTCTCTGCAAAAAACATAAAATAGGCAAACGTGAGTACAAATGTACCCAGCAAGACTTACATCAGAACTAACTACATATGCATCATTATCAACAAAGGGGTGGTGGGGTTTAACTGCAGCAAGCCAGCTTTGACTCGGTGGCTATCCTAAACTACGACTGCGAGTAACTCTTTTGAGGTGGCGCACACGAGTCCACATATTCACCATATCAATACACCACTATGGATCCGCTCCCGTCTCCCTACGAGAACGCCATCCATAGCACTCACGCTTATCTTGCGTATTTTAGAGTATCCACTTTCACTTGTCTATGAACTGATATAAGCAACCCAGAAGTCCTTTTCCGCGGACACGGCTATTCGAATAGATGATATTAACCCTGCAGGGGTGTACTTCTTCATACATGTTTCCACCACTTAGCGTCTGCACACGACATGTGCTCGGCAGACTTCAAGCGAAAGCCGACGTGGGTGTAGACCACGACCTACCTAAACACTCAAGTCTCTAGTCCAGGTTTATCGCCTATTCGGGTTCCATCCATGAGGAGATCCGGCCGGAGTTTCGCTCACAGCCCCAAATGATGTGAACAGGGTTCCCTGACACCAAACGGGCGCCCGGTTTACCCGGCCACGTGCCTACCGCATCACAGCCCACCCCTACGGTCAGCGCTGTCCACGGCCTCCAGCATACTACAAACACCAGAAACTACTTGCAACTCCTGGACAGAGGACAAGGGTGAATAAGAAGTCGAGCGGGGTCATATTTCAGGGCCCAATGTATGGTAGTAGCTGAGTCATGGATCACAAACACAGAACTCAGTTCCTAAGGACGGCTTCAATGAGACAACCCACCATGTACTCCTACATGGCCTCTCACCGCTACCTTTACCAAATCGTGTTCACACACTTAGCTCACACACAGTAGGACATGTTCACACACCTCTGATTCATCCCCGATGAATCAGACCTGACTCAACTCTAAGCAGTAGCAGGCATGACAAACAAACATGAATGAGTAGGCACAACAGGGCTCAAACAACTCCTACTCATACTAGTGGGTTTCATCTATTTACTGTGGAATGACAGGTCATGCAAAGGATAAAGGGGTTCAGCTACCGCGGCAAGTAACAGATGAATCATTGTTGTCCTAATGCAGTAAAAGAGAGCAGGAGCGAGAGAGTAGGATTGTATCGGAATGAACAAGGGGGTTTTGCTTGCCTGGCACTTCTGAAGATAACATTGAGTCTTCATCAGTGTCAACGATCACATCATCGGTATCACGTCTATCGAGAGGGGACAAATACCGGCAACACAGAAGGGAACACAATCAATGCAATGCACAATATGATGCATGATCATGACATGGCAAAATGAATGTGTTTTGGGCTAATGCAACTAGCAACAGATTAAATGAAGTTGGTTTGAATACAAGATTCAAATTCAAACTCCATATGTGATTATTCAAATGCCATTTAATTGATTTGTGCTAAACAGCAGCTATAAGTTGTTCTAACATGCATGAAAATGGTACAGATGGATTCCTTGAATTTTTCTGATAATTTTTCATATATAAATTATTTAATTTGGAGTTACGGTCAATTTTCTATGATTTATTGAAGTTTAGGGCATTTTCTGAAATTATAAATCATTTCCTAATTTATTTTAATTCCAGAAAGGAATTATTGCGTCAGCATGACCTCATGCTGACCTCAGCAGGTCAACGGGCGCCGTCCAGGTCAAACTGACCTGTGGGACCCATATGTCAGCGTCACAGTTAGTTAACAGGGGGTTATCTGCTTAATTAAAGGATTAGGGGGGTCGGGGCCCACTGGTCAGTGTTAGTGGCTAATTAGGTTTAGTTAATGGCCTGGGGCCCACACGTCAGTGAGAGAGAGGGGAGGGTCAAACCGGGCAGTGGGTTAACCCACGCCGGTCAACGGTCAGCGGTCGCCGGCGTTTAGCCGCCGGCGAGTCCCGACGCGGTGGTGCGCTGCGGAAATGGCCTACAGAGCGCCGTTTGGCGCGCGGAGCACGACTACGGGATGCGGACGCTCGTCCGCATCTAACCAGGGTGGTGGCGCGGCCGGGGAGTGGCCGGAGAGTGGTCGGCGACGAGCTTTAGCGGCGGCCGGAGTTCGGGCGAGGTCGGGGTTGGTGTTAGGGGGCACGGGAGGGGAAGCTGGTGTGTGAGTTAGGTTCCTGGTGAGGTGTGGAGCATGTTGCCGTGCTCGGTAGCTAGCTCCGGTGGCTCTGGCCTTGTCCGCGTCATCGCCGGCGGTGAGGAGCTCACGGCCCCGGTGAAAAGGGCGGCTAGCGTGCGGGAACGAGCGCGGGGAGGAGGGGAAATGGAAGAGGAGCTCACAGCGGATCCGGTAGAGGCAACGGCGAGGCCGGGGAGGGGCTGGAGCTCGCGAATCCTCGAAAGTTCGCCGGCGGCCGAAGGTTGGGGACGAGCTCCGGGAAGACGCTACAGGGCTCCCGCGGTCGAATGGGTTGGTGTAGAAGACGCAGAAGGCGATGGCGGTTCCTCTGAACTCATCGGAGAGGCACGGGGTGGACGGTGGCCGCGGTGATGCTCGTCGGCGGCGACGGGTGTGTTCGGTGGCTGCGCGCGAGAGAGCCATAGGAAGAGAGGAGCTCGGGGAGAGAGTGAGAGGCCTGGGGGGGGGGGGCGTGGCTGTCTCCGTGGCACTAGAAGGGCCTCGAGGGCGTGAGGCAGGCAGGGAGGAGGCCACGGCGTTGCCAGCGCTCTCGCCACGCACCTGCCTGTCCTCCTGGCAGGAGGAAGAAGACCACACAGCCCCTGGTGGGCTGGGCCTCTTCTGCCAGGTAAAGCCCAGGTGAGGTTTCTGTCTTTCTCTCTTATTTCTGTTTGTTTTATTTTTATTTAATTCTTTTGCCACTGTTTTGAATTTAAAATAATTCAAACAATTCCAAAAACTCCTCTGAATATTTTATATTGCTAGATGGACTTTTCCAAAAGCTTATAAAATATTTCAGGGGTATTTGAAATTATATTCTAATTATATGAATATAATTCAAATTCAAATAGCTAATGATTTAAATTCAAAGTCCCAAAAATAAATCCTTTTAAAATGTTCATTATTTTTGGTTTGGATCAAAACCCTTGCCAAAAATATTAAACATCTAAGAAGAGCATTTTGGAACAATGAATGAGATTTTTAGGGTTTTTGCCCTTCTTTTATTTAGGGTTTTGAGGCTTCCAATTTTCCTCAGTTCAAGTTTCGAAAATATAGACATGATGCACACATGAAGCTAGCCTAGAGCACTACCAGCAGCTAGGGATGTGACAGCGGCTCCCGGGGAAGCTTTAGCTTTGGCCCAAGGAAAGTCTAAAGGGAAACATAAAGGGCCTTGGAACCCCAAAAAGGTTAAAGACCAGGAGGGAAATGATGTGTTGGACTTACCGTGTCTCGTCCACACGAAGAAAGATGAAGAGGGTAATTTTATTTACCCGAAACATACCACTCGGCAGTGTCGACTCTTGATCCAGCAGTTCCAGGGCAAGCAGCCCAAGGGAAAGGAAAAGGAGTCAGACAAGGTCGAGGACAAAGAGGACAGTGATGACGGATACCCTCAAGTCAATTCCACCCTGATGATCTTTGCTGATGTTGAAAGCAAAAGTCGATTGAAAGTTATTAACCGAGAGGTGAATGTGGTCGCTCCGGCGACACCTAGTTACCTGAAATGGTCTCAGACTGCCATAACATTCGACCAGTCCGACCACCCAACACACATCGCCACCCCTGGGAGGCAAGCTTTGGTGGTCGACCCAGTTGTTGAAGGCACTCGACTGACCAAAGTCCTGATGGATGGTGGCAGTGGTTTGAACATATTATACACTAAGACATTGAAGGGGATGGGCATTCCGATGTCCAGACTCAGTGCCAACAACATGAGATTCCATGGAGTCATTCCTGGGAAGAAGGCTGAATCACTCGGCCAGATTGCTCTTGATGTGGTTTTCGGTGATCCCAAGAATTACCGCAAAGAAAAGTTGACATTTGAAGTTGTAGACTTCCAGAGTGCCTATCACACTATTTTGGGAAGGCCGGCTTATGCATGCTTCATGGCCCGACCATGTTACATGTATCTCAAATTGGAGATGCCTGGCCCCAAAGGTGTGATCACCATTACGGGCAATCGGAAGAAAGCGGAAGAATGTTTTTAGAAGGGTTCGAAGATCGCCGACGCACAGATGGCAGTGGTGGATTTGCAAGAATACCAGAAGACTGCAGACCCGAGTGATCTGTTGCGAGACAAGAAGCCCGCTACAGAGTCAGCTTTCCAGTCGACTGGCGACACGAAGACAGCTCACATCCACCCGACCGACCCCAGCGCCGCCCCGACTCATATCTCTACAACACTTGACTCCAAATAGGAAGAAGCGCTCGTCCAGTTCCTCCGTGAGAACTGGGACATCTTTGCATGGAAGCCTTCTGACATGCCTGGTGTTCCCAGGGAGCTGGCTGAGCATCGCCTGAGAATCGACTCAAAAGTAAAACCTGTCAAAGAACATCTTCGACGGTCCGCCGTCCAAAAGAGAAAAGCTATTGGTGAAGAGGTGGCTCGGCTCTTAGCAGCGGAGTTCATCTGGGAAATCTACCACTCCGAGTGGCTCGCCAACGTTGTCATGGTCCCCAAAAAGGACATGTCACTTCGCATGTGCATTGACTTTAAACATATCAATCGGGCCTGCCCGAAAGATCATTTTGCTCCCCCCCCCCGCATCGACCAGATAGTCGACTCGACTGCGGGATGTGAGCGACTGTATTTCTTAGACGCCTATTCCGGGTACCATCAGATCCGTCTGTATGGACCTAACGAGATCAAGACAGCTTTCATCACTCCATTCGGGTGCTTCTGTTATGTTACCATGCTGTTCGGCCTCAAGAATGCCAGAGCCACATTCATGAGGATGATTCAGAAGTGTTTACTCACTCAAATCAGTCGGAACGTGGAAGCATACATGGATGATATTGTGGTCAAGTCACGGAAGGGTTCCGACCTGCTGACTGACCTTGCTGAAACCTTTGCCAACCTCAGGTGGCATGATATCAAGCTTAATCCATCAAAGTGTGCATTCGGAGTCCCTGGCGGAAAGTTACTCGGTTTTCTCGTTTCCGAACGGGGAATCGACGCCAATCCAGAAAAAGTTGGCACTATACTCCGAATGAAAAGCCCTGTGCGAGTGCACGACGTCCAGAAGCTTACTGGTTGTTTGGCCGCCCTAAGTCGATTCATATCTCGTCTCGGCGAAAAGGCATTACCTCTTTACCGATTGATGAAGAAGTCGGACAAGTTCGAGTGGACTCCCGAAGCTGATGCATCGTTTGCAGAGCTCAAAGCTCTGCTCTCCACCCAGCCGGTGCTTGCTGCCCCAATCAGCAAAGAGCCTTTGCTGCTTTACATTGCAGCCACAGGACAAGTCGTCAGTACGGTACTTACGGTCGATCGGGAAGAAGAAGGGAAAACCTTCAAAGTTCAGCGCCCAGTATATTATATTTTCGAAGTCCTGACCCCATCGAAGCAAAGATATCCTCACTATCAGAAGCTTGTATATGGGATTTATATGACCACCAAGAAAGTTGCTCACTACTTCTCTGATCATTCCATTACAGTCGTCAGCGACGCACCATTATCAGAGATCCTGCATAACAGGGATGCAACTGGTCGAGTGGCAAAATGGGCGATTGAACTCCTTCCCCTTGATATCAAGTTTGAGGCAAAGAAAGCTATCAAGTCCCAAGCAATCGCAGATTTCGTCGCCGAATGGATTGAACAGCAGCTGCCGACTCAGATTCACTCGGAGCATTGGACTATGTTCTTCGACGGCTCCAAGATGCTGAGTGGTTCCAGTGCTGGAGTGGTGTTGGTCTCCCCCAGAGGAGATAAACTCAGATATGTTCTTCAAATCCATTTTTATTCCTCCAATAACGAGGCAGAATATGAAGCACTTTTATATGGGTTGCGCATGGCCATCTCACTCGGCGTCCGTCGCCTCATGGTCTATGACGACTCGGATTTGGTGGTTAATCAGGTGATGAAGGAGTGGGATGTCAGAAGTCCAGCCATGACTGGTTATTCCAATGCAGTGAGAAAGCTGGAGAAGAAATTCGGAGGGCTAGAGCTTCATCACATACCCCGACTGAAAAATCAAGCAGCTGATGATTTGGCAAAAATAGGTTCCAAAAGAGAAGCCATTCCCAGCAATGTGTTTTTGGAGCACATTCACACACCATCAGTCCAGGAGGATCCCTTCACGGAAGAGGCCCCGCAGCCAAAGAGCGCCACAGATCCGACTGAAGTTGAAGTTCCAGCTGTGGTCGATCTGATAATGGAAGTGCTGGTTACCACTCCCGTTTGGACAGAACCGTACATCGCGTACATCCTAAGGAAAGAACTCAAAGAAGACGAGGAAGAGTCTCGACAGATCGTCCATCGATCCAAGGCCTTTACAGTCATAAAGGGACAGTTATATAGGGAAAGCGCGACTGGGGTCGGCCAGAAGTGTATCACACCAGAAGAAGGTCAGATGATCCTTAACGATATCCACTCGGGGACCTGCGGTCATCATGCGTCCTCTCGGACCATTGTGGCTAAAGCATACCGAGCGGGGTTCTACTGGCCAAGGGCCAATGTGATGGCTAAAGAGATAGTCGACAAATGTGAAGGGTGTCAGTATTACTCCAATATGCCGCACAAGCCCGCGTCAGCCCTGAAAACCATTCCACTCGTCTGGCCCTTCGCTGTTTGGGGGCTGGACATGGTTGGGCCACTGAGAATAGGCAGGAGCGGCTTCACTCATGTGCTGGTAGCAGTCGACAAGTTTACCAAATGGATTGAAGCCAAGCCTATCAGGAATCTCGATGCTTGCACCGCTATCAGTTTCATCAGAGAGTTGATATTCAGATATGGAGTTCCACACAGTATCATCACGGACAATGGGTCAAACTTCGACTCCGACGAGTTCATAGCCTTTTGCGCCTCTCAGGGCACTCGGGTCAACTATGCTTCGGTCGCTCACCCCTAGTCGAATGGACAAGCAGAAAGGGCAAATGGCCTAATTCTCAAAGGGCTGAAACCCCGATTGATGCGCGATCTCAAGCACGCAGCAGGTGCATGGGTCGACGAGCTCCCATCAGTCCTTTGGGGATTGAGGACAACCCCGAATCGATCGACCGGAAGAACCCCATTCTTTCTGGTCTACGGAGCCGAGGCAGTCTTACCGAGTGACCTGCTTCACAATGCTCCCAGAGTCGAGCTCTACTCAGAAGATGAAGCAGAACAAGCCCGGCAGGACGCAGTCGACCTCCTAGAAGAAGCAAGAGAAATGGCCCTGATCCGATCGACCATCTACCAGCAAGACTTGCGTCGATTCCATGCCAGAAACGTGAAGAACCGAGCCTTCTAAGAAGGAGACTTAGTCCTTCGAGTGGATCATCAGAAACCACACAAGCTTGCTCCTACTTGGGAAGGCCCCTTCATAGTCACCAGAGTCCTCCACAATGGAGCATACCACCTCTACAATGTCGATCGCCAGATTGATGAGCCACGAGCCTGGAATGCGGAGCTGCTCCGCCCCTTTTAACTTGAATTCTCACTCGGACGAGATGTAATAAGGAAAACTCCTGTAGTTTATTTATCAAAGACAAGAGCGTTATAATTTTCCCAGTGAGTATTATTGTTTTTGTTTGCGTAAGAAATCCCCCAGTGGGTGTCTTAGCCGCGAATCCGCTTCGCCTAAGTTTGAAAAATCCTACCGAGCGGAGAGCAACCCTCCCACTCGGGGGCTTAGCTGCAGTCCAGTACTCGCCTAAGTTCTCCCACTCAGAGACTTAGCTGCAGTCAGGCACTCGCCTAAGTTTGAAAAATCCTACCGAGTGGAGAGCAATCCTCCCACTCGGGGGCTTAGCTGCAGTCCAGTACTCGCCTAAGTTCTCCCACTCAGAGACTTAGCTGCAGTCAGGCACTCGCCTAAGTTTGAAAAATCCTATTGAGTGGAGAGCAATCCTCCCACTCGGGGGCTTAGTTGCAGTCCAGTACTCGCCTAAGTTCTCCCACTCAGAGACTTAGCTGCAGTCA